>NC_065533.1:29058403-29371576 GCF_020184175.1 Aphis gossypii
TTCTGAGTAAGTATAACCGCAAAATTATATCCCATCAGCCAAATTCAATTAAATCCACATTCTTCGATTTCCTCAAAGATTCATATATTATAACCTCACATTTATAATCCATGATCTCAAATACCATTCAATCCATAAATTTCTAATCTTTCCATGGAATCCATGTTAAATTATTCGTATATCTATATTCCATTCCATCAAATATCCATTGATTCTGTAATTGTCTGATAAATTTATTGATTCTGAGTAAGTATAACCGCAAAATATATCCCATAAGCCAAATTTCAATTAAATCCACATTCTTCGATTTCCTCAAAGATTCCATATATTATAACCTCACATTTATAATCCATGATCTCAAATACCATTCAATCCATAAATTTCTAATCTTTCCATGGAATCATGTTAAATTATTCGTATATCTATATTCCATTCCATCAAATATCCATTGTTCTGTAATTGTCTGATAAATTTATTGATTCTGAGTAAGTATAACCGCAAAATTATATCCCATAAGCCAAATTTTCAATAAATCCCACATTCTTCGATTTCCTCAAAGATTCCATATTATTATAACCTCACATTTATATCCATGATCTCAAATACCCATTCAATCCATATATTTCTAATCTTTCCATGGAATCCATGATAAATTAACCTCATATCTATATTCTATTCCATCAAATATCCATTGATTCTATAATTGTCTGATGTATTTATGGATTCTGAGTTAATAAAACCGCAAATTTATATTCCATAAGCCAAACTTCCATTAAATCCACATTCTTCTGATTTCCTCATAGATTCCATATAAGTATAACCTCACATTTATTATCCATTAACTCAAATCCCCAAATTATCCATTAATTCTGATATTTTCACATATTTTCCCAAAATAATAAATCATTATTTTTTATACATTTCATCAAATATCCATCATGTTAATTTTATTCTTCTTTCCTCAAGGATTCCACGCTATAATTACAAAATATTTTTATTCCATTAAATCAAATACTTATTCAATCCATATTTTGCTGTTTTATTAATGGATTCAGTGTTATTATAACCGAACATTTATATTCCATGAACCCAAATACCCATTAAATCCATATTTTGCTCTTTTATATATGGATTCATAGTTGTTATAATCGCACACTTTTATTCCAAAATCCAAATTTCCATTAAATCCACATTCTTCGATTTCCTCAAAGATTCCATATTATTATAACCTCACATTTATAATCCATGATCTCAAATACCCATTCAATCCATATATTTCTAATCTTTCCATGGAATCCATGATAAATTAACTTCATATCTATATTCTATTCCATCAAATATCCATTGATTCTATAATTGTCTGATGTATTTATGGATTCTGAGTTAATAAAACCGCAAATTTATATTCCATAAGCCAAATTTCCATTAAATCCACATTACTCATAGATTCCATTTTAGTATAACCTCACATTTATAATCCATGATCTCAAATACCCATTCAATCCATATATTTCTAATCTTTCATGGAATCCATGATAAATTAACCTCATATCTATATTCTATTCCATCAAATATCCATTGATTCTGTAATTGTCTGATAAATTTATGGATTCTGAGTAAGTATAACCACAAAATTATATCCCATAAGCCAAATTTCCATTAAATCCACATTCTTCGATTTCCTCAAAGATTCCATATTATTATAACCTCACATTTATAATCCATGATCTCAAATACCCATTCAATCCATATTTTGCTCTTTTATTTATGGATTCATAGTTATTATAATCGCACACTTTTATTCCAAAATCCAAATTTCCATTAAATCCCCATTCTTCTAATTTCCTCATAGATTCCATATCATTAAAACCCTACATTTATTATCCATGAACTCAAATACCCATTCACTACATATATTTCTGATCTTTCCATGGAATCCATGTTAAATTAACCGCATATCTATATTCTATTTCATCAAATATCCATTGATTCTATAATTGTCTGATGTATTTATGGATTCTGAGTTAGTAAAACCGCAAATTTATATTCCAAAAGCCAAATTTCCATTAAATCCACATTCTTCTGATTTCCTCATAGATTCCATTTTAGTATAACCACACATTTATTGTCCATGAACTCAAATCTCAAAATTATCCATCTATTCCAATATTTTCATGGATTCCATGTTAAATTAATCGTATATCATAGGTTCCATATCATTAAACCCCACATTATAATCCATAACTCAAATACCATTCATCCATATATTTCTGGTCTTTCCATGGAGTCCATGTTAAATTAATCGTATTTCTATATTCCATTCAACACAATATTCATGATTCTATAATTGTCTGATAAATTTATGGATTCTGAGTTAGTATAACCGCAAATTTATATTCCATAAGCCAAATTTCCATTAAATCCACATTCTTCGATTTCCTCAAAGATTCCATACTATTATAACCCCACATTTATAGTCCATGAACTCAAATCTCAAAACTATCCATCTACTCCAATATGTTCATGTATTCCATGTTAAATTAATCGTATATCTATATTCCATTCCATCAAATATCCATTTTCTCTATAATTGTCTGATAAATTTATGGATTCTGAGTTAGTATAACCGCAAATTTATATTCATAAGCCAAATTTCCATTAAATCCACATTCTTCGATTTCCTCAAAGATTCCATATTATTATAACCCCACATTTATAGTCCATGAACTCAAATCTCAAAATTATCCATCTACTCCAATATGTTCATGGATTCCATGTTAAATTAATCGTATATCATGGATTCCATATCTATAGTCCATTAACACAAAACTCAAAACTATCCATCTATTCCAATATTTTCATGGATTCCATGTTAAATTAATCGTATATCATAGGTTCCATATCATTAAAACACCACATTTATAATCCATTAACTCAAATATCCATTCACTCCATATATTTCTGGTCTTTCCATGGAGTCCATGTTAAATTAATCGTATTTCTATATTCCATTCCATCAAATATCCATTGATTCTGTAATTGTCTGATAAATTTATTGATTCTGAGTAAATATAACCGCAAAATTATATCCCATATGCCAAATTTCAATTAAATCCACATTCTTCGATTTCCTCAAAGATTCCATATTATTATAACCTCACATTTATAATCCATGATCTCAAATACCCATTCAATCCATAAATTTCTAATCTTTCCATGGAATCCATGTTAAATTATTCGTATATCTATATTCCATTCCATCAAATATCCATTGATTCTGTAATTGTCTGATAAATTTATTGATTCTGAGTAAGTATAACCGCAAAATTATATCCCATAAGCCAAATTTCCATTAAATCCACATTCTTCGATTCCTCAAAGATTCCATATTATTATAACCCCACATTTATAGTCCATAAACTCAAATCTCAAAAAATCCATCTATTCCATATTTCATGGATTCCATGTTAAATTAATCGTATATCATAGGTTCCATATCATTAAAACACCACATTTATAATCCATAAACTCAAATACCCATTCACTCCATATATTTCTGGTCTTTCCATGGAGTCCATGTTAAATTAATCGTATTTCTATATTCCATTCCAACAAATATTCATTGATTCTGTAATTGTCTGATAATTTTATGGATTCTGAGTAAGTATAACCCCAAATTTATATTCCATAAACCAAATTTCCATTAAATCCACATTCTTCGATTTCCTCAAAGATTCCATATTATTATAACCTCACATTTATAATCCATGATCTCAAATACCCATTCAATCCATATTTTGCTCTTTTATTTATGGATTCATAGTTATTATGATCGCACACTTTTATTCCAAAATTCAGATTTCCATTAAATCCCCATTCTTCTAATTTCCTCATAGGTTCCATATCATTAAAACCCCACATTTATAATCCATAAACTCAAATACCCATTCACTCCATATATTTCTGGTCTTTCCATGGAGTCCATGTTAAATTAATCGTATTTCTATATTCCATTCCAACAAATATTCATTGATTCTGTAATTGTCTGATAAATTTACGGATTATGAGTTAGTATAACCGCAAATCTATAGTCCATTAACACAAAACTCAAAACTATCCATCTATTCCAATATTTTCATGGATTCCATGTTAAATTAATCGTATATCATGGATTCCATATCTATAGTCCATTAACACAAAACTCAAAACTATCCATCTATTCCAATATTTTCATGGATTCCATGTTAAATTAATCGTATATCATGGATTCCATACTATTATAACCCCACATTTATAATCCATGAACTCAAGTACCCATTTAATCCATATTTTTGTAATCTTTTCATTTATTCCATGTTAAATAAACCGCATTTCTATATTCTATTCCATCAAATATAAAATGATTCTATAATTGTCTGATAAATTTATGGATTGTGAGTTAGTATAACCGCAAATTTATATTCCAAAAGCCAAATTTCCATTAAATCCATATTCGTCTGATTTCCTCATAGATTCCATTTTAGTATAACCACACATTTATAATCCATTAACTCAAATCCCCAAACTATCCATCTACTCCAATATGTTCAGGATTCCATGTTAAATCAATCGTATATCTATATTCCATTCCATCAAATATCCATTGATTCTGTAATTGTCTGATAAAAATTTATGGATTCTGAGTAAGTATAACCGCAAATTCATATTCCATAAGCCAAATTTCCATTAAATCCACATCTTCGATTTCCTCAAAGATTCCATATTATTATAACTCACATTTATAATCCATGATCTCAAATACCATTCAATCCATATATTTCTAATCTTTCCATGGAATCCATGATAAATTAACCTCATATCTATATTCTATTCCATCAAAATCCATTGATTCTATAATTGTCTGATGTATTTATGGATTCTGAGTTAATAAAACCGCAAATTTATATTATAAGCCAAATTTCCATTAAATCCACATTACTCATAGATTCCTTTAGTATAACCTCACATTTATAATCCATGATCTCAAATACCCATTCAATCCATATATTCTAATCTTTCCATGGAATCATGATAAATTAACCTCATATCTATATTCTATTCCATCAAATATCCATGATTCTGTAATTGTCTGATAAATTTATTGATTCTGAGTAAGTATAACCGCAAAATTATATCCCATAAGCCAAATTTCCATTAAATCCACATTCTTCGATTTCCTCAAAGATTCCATATTATTATAACCTCACATTTATAATCCATGATCTCAAATACCCATTCAATCCATATTTTGCTCTTTTATTTATGGATTCATAGTTATTATAATCGCACACTTTTATTCCAAATCCAAATTTCCATTAAATCCCCATTCTTCTAATTCCTCATAGATTCCATATCATTAAAACCCTACATTTATTATCCATGAACTCAAATACCCATTCACTACATATATTTCTGATCTTTCCATGGAATTCATGTTAAATGAAACCGCATATCTATATTCTATTTCATCAAATATCCATTGATTCTATAATTGTCTGATGTAGTATTTATGGATTCTGAGTTAGTAAAACCGCAAATTTATATTCCAAAAGCCAAATTTCCATTAAATCCACATTCTTCTGATTTCCTCATAGATTCCATTTTAGTATAACCACACATTTATTGTCCATGAACTCAAATCTCAAAATTATCCATCTTCCAATATTTTCATGGATTCCATGTTAAATTAATCGTATATCATAGGTTCCATATCATTAAAACCCCACATTTATAATCCATAAACTCAAATACCCATTCACTCCATATATTTCTGGTCTTTCCATGGAGTCCATGTTAAATTAATCGTATTTCTATATTCCATTCCAACAAATATTCATTGATTCTGTAATTGTCTGATAAATATATGGATTGTGAGTTAGTAAAACCGCAAATTTATATTCCAAAAGCCAAATTTCCATTAAATCCACATCTTCGATTTTTTTTTCGTCAAAGATTCCATATTATATAACCCCACATTTATAGTCCATGAACTCAAATCTCAAAATTATCCATCTACTCCAATATGTTCATGGATTCCATGTTAAATTAATCGTATATCTATATTCCATTCCATCAAATATCCATTGATTCTGTAATTGTCTGATAAATTTATTGATTCTGAGTAAGTATAACCGCAAAATTATATCCCATACGCCAAATTTCCATTAAATCCACATTCTTCGATTTCCTCAAAGATTCCATATTATTATAACCTCACATTTATAATCCATGATCTCAAATACCCATTCAATCCATATTTTGCTCTTTTATTTATGGATTCATAGTTATTATAATCGCACACTTTTATTCCAAAATTCAGATTTCCATTAAATCCCCATTCTTCTAATTTCCTCATAGATTCCATATCATTAAAACCCTACATTTATTATCCATGAACTCAAATACCCATTCACTACATATATTTCTGATCTTTCCATGAATTCCATGTTAAATTATCCGCATATCTATATTCTATTCCATCAAATATCCATTGATTCTATAATTGTCTGATAAATTTATGGATTATGAGTTAGTATAACCGCAAATCTATAGTCCATTAACACAAAACTCAAAACTATCCATCTATTCCAATATTTTCATGGATTCCATGTTAAATTAATCGTATATCATGGATTCCATATCATTAAAACCCCACATTTATAATCCATAAACTCAAATACCCATTCAATCCATATATTTCTGATCTTTCCATGTAATCCATGTTAAATTAACAGCATTTCTATATTCCATTCCATCAAATATCCATTGATTCTGTAATTGGCTGAAAATTTTGGATTGTGAGTTAGTAAAACCGCAAATTTATATTCCAAAAGCCAAATTTCCATTAAATCCACATTCTTCGATTTCGTCAAAGATTCCATATTATTATAACCCCACATTTATAGTCCATGAACTCAAATCTCAAAATTATCCATCTACTCCAATATGTTCATGGATTCCATGTTAAATCAATCGTATATCTATATTCCATTCCATCAAATATCCATTGATTCTGTAATTGTCTGATAAATTTATGGATTCTGAGTAAGTATAACCGCAAATTTATATTCCATAAGCCAAATTTCCATTAAATCCACATTCTTCGATTTCCTCAAAGATTCCATATTATTATAACCCCACATTTATAATCCATGAACTCAAATACCCATTCAATCCATATATTTCTGATCTTTCCATGGAATCCATGTTAAATTAACCGCATATCTATATTCTATTCCATCAAATATCCATTGATTCTATAATTGTCTGATAAATTTATGGATTCTGAGTAAGTATAACCGCAAATTTATATTCCATAAGCCAAATTTCCATTAAATCCACATTCTTCGATTTCCTCAAAGATTCCATACTATTATAACCCCACATTTATTATCCATGAACTCAAATACCCATTAAATCCATATTTTTCTCTTTTATTTATGGATTCATAGTTATTATAATCGCACATTTTTATTCCAAAACCCAAATTTCCATTAAATCCCCATTCTTCTAATTTCCTCATAGATTCCATATCATTAAAACCCCACATTTATAGTCCATGAACTCAAATCTCAAAACTATCCATCTACTCCAATATGTTCATGTATTCCATGTTAAATTAATCGTATATCTATATTCCATTCCATCAAATATCCATTTTCTCTATAATTGTCTGATAAATTTATGGATTCTGAGTTAGTATAACCGCAAATTTATATTCCATAAGCCAAATTTCTATTAAATCCACATTCTTCGATTTCCTCAAAGATTCCATACTATTATAACCCCACATTTATAGTCCATGAACTCAAATCTCAAAATTATCCATCTACTCCAATATGTTCATGGATTCCATGTTAAATTAATCGTATATCTATATTCCATTCCATCAAATATCCATTGATTCTGTAATTGTCTGATAAATTTATTGATTCTGAGTAAGTATAACCGCAAAATTATATCCCATACGCCAAATTTCCATTAAATCCACATTCTTCGATTTCCTCAAAGATTCCATTTATTAACACCTACATTTATAATCCATGATCTCAAATACCCATTCAATCATATTTTGCTCTTTTATTTATGGATTCATAGTTATTATAATCGCACACTTTTATTCCAAAATTCAGATTTCCATTAAATCCCCATTCTTCTAATTCCTCATAGATTCCATATCATTAAAACCTACATTAATTATCCATGAACTCAAATACCCATTCACTACATATTTCTGATCTTTTCATGAATTCCATGTTAAATTATCCGCATATCTATATTCTATTCCATCAAATATCCATTGATTCTATAATTTTCTGATAAATTTATGGATTATGAGTTAGTATAACCGCAAATCTATAGTCCATTAACTCAAATCTCAAAACTATCCATCTATTCCAATATTTTCATGGATTCCATGTTAAATTAATCGTATATCATGGATTCCATATCAATAAAACCCCACATTTATAATCCATAAACTCAAATACCCATTCAATCCATAGATTTCTGATCTTTTCATGAATTCCATGTTAAATTATCCGCATATCTATATTCTATTCCATCAAATATCCATTGATTCTGTAATTGGCTGATAAATTTATGGATTCTGAGTTAGTATAACCGCAAATTTATATTCCATAAGCCAATTTTCCATTAAATCCACATTCTTCGATTTCCTCAAAGATGCCATATTATTAAAACCCCACATTTATAGTCCATGAACTCAAATCTCAAAATTATCCATCTACTCCAATATGTTCATGGATTCCATGTTAAATTAATCGTATATCTATATTCCATTCCATCAAATATCCATTGATTCTGTAATTGTCTGATAAATTTATGGATTCTGAGTAAGTATAACCGCAAATTCATATTCCATAAGCCAAATTTCCATTAAATCCACATTCTTCGATTTCCTCAAAGATTCCATATTATTATAACCTCACATTTATAATCCATGATCTCAAATACCCATTCAATCCATATATTTCTAATCTTTCCATGGAATCCATGATAAATTAACCTCATATCTATATTCTATTCCATCAAATATCCATTGATTCTGTAATTGTCTGATAAATTTATGGATTCTGAGTAAGTATAACCACAAAATTATATCCCATAAGCCAAATTTCCATTAAATCCACATTCTTCGATTTCCTCAAAGATTCCATATTATTATAACCTCACATTTATAATCCATGATCTCAAATACCCATTCAATCCATATTTTGCTCTTTTATTTATGGATTCATAGTTATTATAATCGCACACTTTTATTCCAAAATCCAAATTTCCATTAAATCCCCATTCTTCTAATTTCCTCATAGATTCCATATCATTAAAACCCCACATTTATAGTCCATGAACTCAAATCTCAAAATTATCCATCTACTCCAATATGTTCATGAATTCCATGTTAAATTAATCGTATATCTATATTCCATTCCATCAAATATCCATTTTCTCTATAATTGTCTGATAAATTTATGGATTCTGAGTTAGTATAACCGCAAATTTATATTCCATAAGCCAAATTTCCATTAAATCCACATTCTTCGATTTCCTCAAAGATTCCATACTATTATAACCCCACATTTATAGTCCATGAACTCAAATCTCAAAACTATCCATCTACTCCAATATGTTCATGTATTCCATGTTAAATTAATCGTATATCTATATTCCATTCCATCAAAATCCATTGATTCTGTAATGTCTGATAAATTATTGATTCTGAGTAAGTATAACCGCAAAATTATATCCCATACGCCAAATTTCCATTAAATCCACATTCTTCGATTTCCTCAAAGACTCCATATGATTATACCTCACATTTATAATCCATGATCTCAAATACCCATTCAATCCATATATTTCTAATCTTTCCATGGAATCCATGTTAATTATTCGTATATCTATATTCCATTCCATCAAAATCCATTGATTCTGTAATTGTCTGATAAATTTATTGATTCTGAGTAAGTATAACGCCAAAAATATATCCCATAAGCCAAATTTCCATTAAATCCACATTCTTCGATTTCCCTCAAGAGTTCCATATTATTATAACCTCACATCTATAATCCATGATCTCAAATACCCATTCAATCCATATATTTCTAATCTTTCCATGGAATCCATGTTAAATTAACCGCATATCTATATTCTATTCCATCAAATATCCATTGATTCTATAATTGTCTGATGTATTTATGGATTCTGAGTTAGTAAAACCGCAAATTTATATTCCAAAAGCCAAATTTCCATTAAATCCACATTCTTCTGATTTCCTCATAGATACCATTTTAGTATAACCACACATTTATAATCCATGAACTCAAATAAACATTCAATCCATAGATTTCTGATCTTTTCATGAATTCCATGTTAAATTATCCGCATATCTATATTCTATTCCATCAAATATCCATTGATTCTATAATTGTCTGATAAATTTATGGATTATGAGTTAGTATAACCGCAAATCTATAGTCCATTAACACAAAACTCAAAACTATCCATCTATTCCAATATTTTCATGGATTCCATGTTAAATTAATCGTATATCATGGATTCCATATCATTAAAACCCCACATTTATAATCCATAAACTCAAATACCCATTCACTCCATATATTTCTGGTCTTTCCATGGAGTCCATGTTAAATTAATCGTATTTCTATATTCCATTCCAACAAATATTCATTGATTCTGTAATTGTCTGATAAATTTATGGATTGTGAGTAGTTAAAACCGCAAATTTAATTCCAAAAGCCAAAATTTCCCTTAAATCCACATTCTTCGATTCGTCAAAGATTCATATTATTATAACCCCACATTTATAGTCCATGAACTCAAATCTCAAAACTATCCATCTACTCCAATATGTTCATGGATTCCATGTTAAATTAATCGTATATCTATATTCCATTCCATCAAATATCCATTGATTCTGTAATTGTCTGATAAATTTTTTGATTCTGAGTAAGTATAACCGCAAAATTATATCCCATAAGCCAAATTTCCATTAAATCCACATTCTTCGATTTCCTCAAAGATTCCATATTATTATAACCCCACATTTATAGTCCATGAACTCAAATCTCAAAATTATCCATCTATTCCAATATTTTCATGGATTCCATGTTAAATTAATCGTATATCATAGGTTCCATATCATTAAAACCCCACATTTATAATCCATAAACTCAAAAACCCATTCACTCCATATATTTCTGGTCTTTCCATGGAGTCCATGTTAAATTAATCGTATTTCTATATTCCATTCCAACAAATATTCATTGATTCTGTAATTGTCTGATAAATATATGGATTGTGAGTTAGTAAAACCGCAAATTTATATTCCAAAAGCCAAATTTCCATTCAATCCACATTCTTCGATTTCGTCAAAGATTCCATATTATTATAACCCCACATTTATAGTCCATGAACTCAAATCTCAAAATTATCCATCTACTCCAATATGTTCATGGATTCCATGTTAAATTAATCGTATATCTATATTCCATTCCGTCAAATACCCATTTTCTCTATAATTGTCTGATAAATTTATGGATTCTGAGTTAGTATAACCGTAAATTTATATTCCATAAGCCAAATTTCCATTAAATCCACATTACTCATAGATTCCATTTTAGTATAACCACACATTTATAATCCATGATCTCAAATACCCATTCAATCCATATATTTCTAATCTTTCCATGGAATCCATGTTAAATTATTCGTATATCTATATTCCATTCCATCAAATATCCATTGATTCTGTAATTGTCTGATAAATTTATTGATTCTGAGTAAGTATAACCGCAAAATTATATCCCATAAGCCAAATTTCCATTAAATCCACATTCTTCGATTTCCTCAAAGATTCCATATTATTATAACCCCACATTTATAGTCCATAAACTCAAATCTAAAAACTATCCATCTATTCTAATATTTTCATGGATTCCATGTTAAATTAATCGTATATCATAGGTTCCATATCATTAAAACACCACATTTATAATCCATTAACTCAAATATCCATTCACTCCATATATTTCTGGTCTTTCCATGGAGTCCATGTTAAATTAATCGTATATCTATATTCCATTCCATCAAATATCCATTGATTCTGTAATTGTCTGATAAATTTATTGATTCTGAGTAAGTATAACCGCAAAATTATATCCCATAAGCCAAATTTCAATTAAATCCACATTCTTCGATTTCCTCAAAGATTCCATATTATTATAACCTCACATTTATAATCCATGATCTCAAATACCCATTCAATCCATAAATTTCTAATCTTTCCATGGAATCCATGTTAAATTATTCGTATATCTATATTCCATTCCATCAAATATCCATTGATTCTGTAATTGTCTGATAAATTTATTGATTCTGAGTAAGTATAACCGCAAAATTATATCCCATAAGCCAAATTTCCATTAAATCCACATTCTTCGATTTCCTCAAAGATTCCATATTATTATAACCCCACATTTATAGTCCATAAACTCAAATCTCAAAACTATCCTCTATTCCAATATTTTCATGGATTCCATGTTAAATAATCGTATATCATAGGTTCCATATCATTAAAACACCACATTATAATCCATAAACTCAATACCCATTCACTCCATAAATTTCTGGTCTTTCCATGGAGTCCATGTAAATTAATCGTATTTCTATATTCCATTCCAACAAATATTCATTGATTCTGTAATTGTCTGATAATTTATGGATTCTGAGTAGTATAACCCCAAATTTATATTCCATAAACAAATTTCCATTAAATCCACATTCTTCGACTTCCTCAAAGATTCCATATTATTATAACCTCACATTTATAATCCATGATCTCAAATACCCATTCAATCCATATTTTGCTCTTTTATTTATGGATTCATAGTTATTATAATCGCACACTTTTATTCCAAAATTCAGATTTCCATTAAATCCCCATTCTTCTAATTTCCTCATAGATTCCATATCATTAAAACCCTACATTTATTATCCATGAACTCAAATACCCATTCACTACATATATTTCTGATCTTTCCATGAATTCCATGTTAAATTATCCGCATTTCTATATTCTATTCCATCAAATATCCATTGATTCTATAATTGTCTGATAAATTTATGGATTATGAGTTAGTATAACCGCAAATCTATAGTCCATTAACACAAAACTCAAAACTATCCATCTATTCCAATATTTTCATGGATTCCATGTTCAATTAATCGTATATCATGGATTCCATGTCTATAGTCCATTAACACAAAACTCAAAACTATCCATCTATTCCAATATTTTCATGGATTCCATGTTAAATTAATCGTATATCATGGATTCCATATCATTAAAACCCCACATTTATAATCCATAAACTCAAATACCAATTCAATCCATATATTACTGATCTTTCCATGTAATCCATGTTAAATTAACCGCATTTCTATATTCCATTCCATCAAATATCCATTGATTCTGTAATTGGCTGATAAATTTATGGATTGTGAGTTAGTAAAACCGCAAATTTATATTCCAAAAGCCAAATTTCCATTAAATCCACATTCTTCGATTTCCTCAAAGATTCCATATTAATATAACCCCACATTTATAGTCCATGAACTCAAATCTCAAAATTATCCATCTATTCCAATATTTTCATGGATTCCATGTTAAATTAATCGTATATCATAGGTTCCATATCATTAAAACACCACATTTATAATCCATGAACTCAAATACCCATTCACTCCATATATTTCTGGTCTTTTCCTGGAGTCCATGTTAAATTAATCGTATATCTATATTCCATTCCATCAAATATCCATTGATTCTGTAATTGTCTGATAAATTTATTGATTCTGAGTAATTATAACCGCAAAATTATATCCCATAAGCCAAATTTAAATTAAATCCACATTCTTCGATTTCCTCAAAGATTCCATATTATTATAACCTCACATTTATAATCCATGATCTCAAATACCCATTCAATCCATATATTTCTAATCTTTCCATGGAATCCATGATAAATTAACCTCATATCTATATTCTATTCCATCAAATATCCATTGATTCTATAATTGTCTGATGTATTTATGGATTCTGAGTTAATAAAACCGCAAATTTATATTCCATAAGCCAAATTTCCATTAAATCCACATTACTCATAGATTCCATTTTAGTATAACCTCACATTTATAATCCATGATCTCAAATACCCATTCAATCCATATATTTCTAATCTTTCCATGGAATCCATGATAAATTAACCTCATATCTATATTCTATTCCATCAAATATCCATTGATTCTGTAATTGTCTGATAAATTTATGGATTCTGAGTAAGTATAACCACAAAATTATATCCCATAAGCCAAATTTCCATTAAATCCACATTCTTCGATTTCCTCAAAGATTCCATATTATTATAACCTCACATTTATAATCCATGATCTCAAATACCCATTCAATCCATATTTTGCTCTTTTATTTATGGATTCATAGTTATTATAATCGCACATTTTTATTCCAAAAGCCAAATTTCCATTAAATCCTTATTCTTCTAATTTCCTCATATATTCCATATCATTAAAACACTACATTTATAATCCATGAACTCAAATACCCATTCACTCCATATATTTCTGGTCTTTCTATGGATTCCATGTTAAATTAACCGCATATCTATATTCTATTCCATCAAATATCCATTGATTCTATAATTGTCTGATGTATTTATGGATTCTGAGTTAGTAAAACCGCAAATTTATATTCCAAAAGCCAAATTTCCATTAAATCCACATTCTTCGATTTCCTCAAAGATTCCATATTATTATAACCCCACATTTATAGTCCATAAACTCAAATCTCAAAACTATCCATCTATTCCAATATTTTCATGGATTCCATGTTAAATTAATCGTATATCATAGATTCCATATCATTAAAACCCCACATTTATAATCCATAAACTCAAATACCCATTCACTCCATATATTTCTGGTCTTTCCATGGAGTCCATGTTAAATTAATCGTATTTCTATATTCCATTCCAACAAATATTCATTGATTCTGTAATTGTCTGATAAATATATGGATTGTGAGTTAGTAAAACCGCAAATTTATATTCCAAAAGCCAAATTTCCATTAAATCCACATTCTTCGATTTCGTCAAAGATTCCATATTATTATAACCCCACATTTATAGTCCATGAACTCAAATCTCAAAATTATCCATCTACTCCAATATGTTCATGGATTCCATGTTAAATTAATCGTATACCTATATTCCATTCCATCAAATATCCATTGATTCTGTAATTGTCTGATAAATTTATTGATTCTGAGTAAGTATAACCGCAAAATTATATCCCATACGCCAAATTTCCATTAAATCCACATTCTTCGATTTCCTCAAAGACTCCATATTATTATAACCTCACATTTATAATCCATGATCTCAAATACCCATTCAATCCATATATTCTAATCTTTCCATGGAATCCATGTTAAATTATTCGTATATCTATATTCCATTCCATCAAATATCCATTGATTCTGTAATTGTCTGATAAATTTATTGATTCTGAGTAAGTATAACCGCAAAATTATATCCCATAAGCCAAATTTCCATTAAATCCACATTCTTCGATTTCCTCAAAGATTCCATATTATTATAACCCCACATTTATAGTCCATAAACTCAAATCTCAAAACTATCCATCTATTCCAATATTTTCATGGATTCCATGTTAAATTAATCGTATATCATAGGTTCCATATCATTAAAACACCACATTTATAATCCATAAACTCAAATACCCATTCACTCCATATATTTCTGGTCTTTCCATGGAGTCCATGTTAAATTAATCGTATTTCTATATTCCATTCCAACAAATATTCATTGATTCTGTAATTGTCTGATAATTTTATGGATTCTGAGTAAGTATAACCCCAAATTATATTCCATAAACCAAATTTCCATTAAATCCACATTCTTCGATTTCGTCAAAGATTCCATATTATTATAACCTCACATTTATAATCCATGATCTCAAATACCCATTCAATCCATATTTTGCTCTTTTATTTATGGATTCATAGTTATTATAATCGCACATTTTTATTCCAAAACCCAAATTTCCATTAAATCCCCATTCTTCTAATTTGCTCATAGATTCCATATCATTAAAACCCTACATTTATTATCCATGAACTCAAATACCCATTCACTACATATATTTCTGATCTTTCCATGGATTCCATGTTAAATTAACCGCATATCTATATTCTATTCCATCAAATATCCATTGAATCTGTAATTGGCTGATAAATTTATGGATTGTGAGTAAGTATAACCGCAAAATTATATTCCAAAAGCCAAATTTCCATTAAATCCACATTCTTCGATTTCGTCAAAGATTCCATATTATTATAACCCCACATTTATAGTCCATGAACTCAAATCTCAAAATTATCCATCTACTCCAATATTTTCATGGATTCCATGTTAAATTAATCGTATATCTATATTCCATTCCATCAAATATCCATTGATTCTGTAATTGTCTGATAATTTTATGGATTCTGAGTAAGTATAACCGCAAATTTATATTCCATAAGCCAAATTTCCATTAAATCCTTATTCTTCGATTTCCTCAAAGATTCCATATTATTATAACCTCACATTTAAAATCCATGATCTCAAATACCCATTCAATCCATATTTTGCTCTTTTATTTATGGATTCATAGTTATTATAATAAATATCCATTAAATCCACATTCTTCGATTTCCTCAAAGAATCCATATTATTATAACCTCACATTTATAAACAATGATCTCAAATATCTATTGAATCCATATATTTCTAATCTTTCCATGGAATCCATGATAAATTAACCTCATATCTATATTCTATTCCATCAAATATCCATTGATTCTATAATTGTCTGATGTATTTATGGATTCTGAGTTAGTAAAACCGCAAATTTATATCCATAAGCCAAATTTCCATTAAATCCACATTCTTCTGATTTCCTCATAGATTCCATATAAGTATAACCTCACATTTATAATCCATTAACTCAAATCCCCAAATTATCCATTAATTCTGATATTTTCCCAAAACAATAAATCATTATTTTTTATACATTTCATCAAATATCCATCATGTTCCTTTCATTCTTCTTTCCTCAAGGATTCCACGCTATAATTACAAAATATTTTTATTCCATTAAATCAAATACTTATTCAATCCATATTTTGCTGTTTTATTAATGGTTTCAGTGTTATTATAACCGCACATTTATATTATATGAACCCAAATAACCATTAAGTCCATATTTTGCTCTTTTATTTATGGATTCATAGTTATTATAATCGCAAACTTTTATTCCAAAATCCAAATTTCCGTTAAATCCCCATTCTTCTAATTTCCTCATAGATTCCATATCATTAAAACACCACATTTATAATCCATGGACTCAAATACCCATTCAATCCATAGATTTCTGATCTTTTCATGAATTCCATGTTAAATTATCCGCATATCTATATTCTATTTCATCAAATATCCATTGATTCTATAATTGTCTGATGTATTTATGGATTCTGAGTTAGTAAAACCGCAAATTTATATTCCAAAAGCCAAATTTCCATTAAATCCACATTCTTCTGATTTCCTCATAGATTCCATTTTAGTATAACCACACATTTATTGTCCATGAACTCAAATCTCAAAATTATCCATCTATTCCAATATTTTCATGGATTCCATGTTAAATTAATCGTATATCATAGGTTCCATATCATTAAAACCCCACATTTATAATCCATAAACTCAAATACCCATTCACTCCATATATTTCTGGTCTTTCCATGGAGTCCATGTTAAATTAATCGTATTTCTATATTCCATTCCAACAAATATTCATTGATTCTGTAATTGTCTGATAAATATATGGATTGTGAGTTAGTAAAACCGCAAATTTATATTCCAAAAGCCAAATTTCCATTAAATCCACATTCTTCGATTTCGTCAAAGATTCCATATTATTATAACCCCACATTTATAGTCCATGAACTCAAATCTCAAAATTATCCATCTACTCCAATATGTTCATGGATCCATGTTAAATTAAATTAATCGTATACCTATATTCCATTCCATCAAATATCCATTGATTCTGTAATTGTCTGATAAATTTATTGATTCTGAGTAAGTATAACCGCAAAATTATATCCCATACGCCAAATTTCCATTAAATCCACATTCTTCGATTTCCTCAAAGACTCCATATTATTATAACCTCACATTTATAATCCATGATCTCAAATACCCATTCAATCCATATATTTCTAATCTTTCCATGGAATCCATGTTAAATTATTCGTATATCTATATTCCATTCCATCAAATATCCATTGATTCTGTAATTGTCTGATAAATTTATTGATTCTGAGTAAGTATAACCGCAAAATTATATCCCATAAGCCAAATTTCCATTAAATCCACATTCTTCGATTTCCTCAAAGATTCCATATTATTATAACCCCACATTTATAGTCCATAAACTCAAATCTCAAAACTATCCATCTATTCCAATATTTTTATGGATTCCATGTTAAATTAATCGTATATCATAGGTTCCATATCATTATAACACCACATTTATAATCCATAAACTCAAATACCCATTCACTCCATATATTTCTGGTCTTTCCATGGAGTCCATGTTAAATTAATCGTATTTCTATATTCCATTCCAACAAATATTCATTGATTCTGTAATTGTCTGATAATTTTATGGATTCTGAGTAAGTATAACCCCAAATTTATATTCCATAAACCAAATTTCCATTAAATCCACATTCTTCGATTTCGTCAAAGATTCCATATTATTATAACCTCACATTTATAATCCATGATCTCAAATACCCATTCAATCCATATTTTGCTCTCTTATTTGTGGATTCATAGTTAATATAATCGCACACTTTTATTAAAAAATCCAAATTTCCATTAAATCCCCATTCTTCTAATTTTCTCATAGATTCCATATCATTAAAACCCTACATTTATTATCCATGAACTCAAATACCCATTCACTACATATATTTCTGATCTTCCATGGAATCCATGTTAAATTAACCGCATATCTATATTCTATTCCATCAAATATCCATTGATTCTGTAATTGGCTGATAAATTTATGGATTCTGAGTTAGTATAACCGCAAAATTATATTCCATAAGCCAAATTTCCATTAAATCCACATTCTTCGATTTCCTCAAAGATTCCATATTATTATAACCCCACATTTATAGTCCATGAACTCAAATCTCAAAATTATCCATCTACTCCAATATTTTCATGGATTCCATGTTAAATTAATCGTATATCTATATTCCATTCCATCAAATATCCATTGATTCTGTAATTGTCTGATAAATTTATGGATTCTGAGTAAGTATAACCGCAAATTTATATTCCATAAGCCAAATTTCCATTAAATCCTTATTCTTCTAATTTCCTCATAGATTCCATATTATTATAACCTCACATTTAAAATCCATGATCTCAAATACCCATTCAATCCATATTTTGCTCTTTTATTTATGGATTCATAGTTATTATAATAAATATCCATTAAATCCACATTCTTCGATTTCCTCAAAGAATCCATATTATTATAACCTCACATTTATAAACAATGATCTCAAATATCTATTGAATCCATATATTTCTAATCTTTCCATGGAATCCATGATAAATTAACCTCATATCTATATTCTATTCCATCAAATATCCATTGATTCTATAATTGTCTGATGTATTTATGGATTCTGAGTTAGTAAAACCGCAAATTTATATTCCATAAGCCAAATTTCCATTAAATCCACATTCTTCTGATTTCCTCATAGATTCCATATAAGTATAACCTCACATTTATAATCCATTAACTCAAATCCCCAAATTATCCATTAATTCTGATATTTTCCCAAAACAATAAATCATTATTTTTTAGACATTTCATCAAATATCCATCATGTTCCTTTCATTCTTCTTTCCTCAAGGATTCCACGCTATAATTACAAAATATTTTTATTCCATTAAATCAAATACTTATTCAATCCATATTTTGCTGTTTTATTAATGGAATCAGTGTTATTATAACCGCATATTTATATTCCACGAACCCAAATATCCATTAAATCCATATTTTGCTCTTTTATTTATGGATTCATAGTTATTATAATAGCACACTTTTATTCCGAAATCCAAATTTCCGTTTAATCCCCATTCTTCTAATTTCCTCATAGATTCCATATCATTAAAACACCACATTTATAATCCATGAACTCAAATACCCATTCACTCCATATATTTCTGGTCTTTCCATGGAGTCCATGTTAAATTAATCGTATATCTATATTCCATTCCATCAAATATCCATTGATTCTGTAATTGTCTGATAAATTTATTGATTCTGAGTAAGTATAACCGCAAATTTATATTCCATAAGCCAAATTTCCATTAAATCCTTATTCTTCTAATTTCCTCATAGATTCCATATCATTAAAACACCACATTTATAATCCATGAACTCAAATACCCATTCACTCCATATATTTCTGGTCTTTCCATGGAGTCCATGTTAAATTAATCGTATATCTATATTCCATTCCATCAAATATCCATTGATTCTATAATTGTCTGATAAATTTATGGATTATGAGTTAGTATAACCGCAAATCTATAGTCCATTAACACAAAACTCAAAACTATCCATCTATTCCAATATTTTCATGGATTCCATGTTAAATTAATCGTATATCATGGATTCCATATCATTAAAACCCCACATTTATAATCCATAAACTCAAATACCCATTCAATCCATATATTTCTGATCTTTCCATGTAATCCATGTTAAATTAACCGCATTTCTATATTCCATTCCATCAAATATCCATTGATTCTGTAATTGGCTGATAAATTTATGGATTGTGAGTTAGTAAAACCGCAAATTTATATTCCAAAAGCCAAATTTCCATTAAATCCACATTCTTCGATTTCCTCAAAGATTCCATATTAATATAACCCCACATTTATAGTCCATGAACTCAAATCTCAAAATTATCCATCTACTCCAATATGTTCATGGATTCCATGTTAAATCAATCGTATATCTATATTCCATTCCATCAAATATCCATTGATTCTGTAATTGTCTGATAAATTTATGGATTCTGAGTAAGTATAACCGCAAATTCATATTCCATAAGCCAAATTTCCATTAAATCCACATTCTTCGATTTCCTCAAAGATTCCATATTATTATAACCCCACATTTATAGTCCATAAACTCAAATCTCAAAACTATCCATCTATTCCAATATTTTCATGGATTCAATGTTAAATTAATCGTATATCTATATTCCATTCCATCAAATATCCATTGATTCTGTAATTGTCTGATAAATTTATTGATTCTGAGTAAGTATAACCGCAATATTATATCCCATAAGCCAAATTTCCATTAAATCCACATTCTTCGATTTCCTCAAAGATTCCATATTATTATAACCTCACATCTATAATCCATGATCTCAAATACCCATTCAATCCATATATTTCTAATCTTTCCATGGAATCCATGTTAAATTAACCGCATATCTATATTCTATTCCATCAAATATCCATTGATTCTATAATTGTCTGATGTATTTATAGATTCTGAGTTAGTAAAAATGCAAATTTATATTCCATAAGCCAAATTTCCATTAAATCCACATTCTTCTGATTTCCTCATAGATTCCATATAAGTATAACCTCACATTTATAATCCATTAACTCAAATCCCCAAATTATCCATTAATTCTGATATTTTCACATATTTTCCCAAAATAATAAATCATTATTTTTTATACATTTCATCAAATATCCATCATGTTCCTTTTATTCTTCTTTCCTCAAGGATTCCACGCTATAATTACAAAATATTTTTATTCCATTAAATCAAATACTTATTCAATCCATATTTTGCTGTTTTATTAATGGATTCAGTGTTATTATAACCGCACATTTATATTCCATGAATTCAAATACCCATTAAATCCATATTTTTCTCTTTTATTTATGGATTCATAGTTATTATAATCGCACATTTTTATTCCAAAATCCAAATTTCCATTAAATCCCCATTCTTCTAATTTCCTCATAGATTCCATATCATTAAAACCCCACATTTATAATCCATGAACTCAAATACCCATTCAATCCATATATTTCTGATCTTTCCATGGAATCCAGGTTAAATTAACCGCATATCTATATTCTATTCCATCAAATATCCATTGATTCTATATTTGTCTGATGTATTTATGGATTCTGAGTTAGTATAACCGCAAATATATAGTCCATGAACACAAAACTCCAAACTATCCATTAATTCTGATAATTTCTCCATTAAATCCATATTCGTCTGATTTCCTCATAGATTCCATTTTAGTATAACCACACATTTATAATCCATTAACTCAAATCCCCAAACTATCCAATAATTCTGATATTTTCACATATTTTCCCAAAATAATAAATCATTATTTTTTATACATTTCATCAAATATCCATCATGTTCCTTTTATTCTTCTTTCCTCAAGGATTCCACGTTATAATTACAAAATATTTTTATTCCATTACATCAAATACTTATTCAATCCATATTTTGCTGTTTTATTTATGGATTCAGTGTTATTATAACCGCACATTTTTATGCCATTAACCCAAATATCCATTAAATCCATATTTTGTATAATAACCACACAATTTTAATCCATGAACTCAAATCTCCAAACTGTCCATCAATTCCAATATTTTCATGGATTCCATGTTAAATTTACCGCACATTTATATTCCAAAAGCCAAATTTCCATTTATTCCACATTCTTCTAATTTACTCATAGATTCCATATTGTTATAACCACATATTTTTAAGCCATGAATTTAAATATACCCATTCAATCCATATATTTCTGATCTTTTCATTGATTCCATGTGAAATTAACCGATTATTTATATTCCATTGCATCAAATATCCATTTAATCTATAATTTTGTTATGTATTTACGGATTCTGAGCTACTATAACCGCAAATTTATAGTCCATGAACTCAAATCTCCAAACTATACATCTATTCTGATATTTTCACCAATTTTCACAACATAATAAATATTTATTTTTAATTCATTTCATCAAATATCCGTCATGTTCCTTTTATTCTTCTTTCCTCAAGTAATCCACGTTATAATTACAAAATATTTTTATTCCATGACTTCAAATACTTATTAAATCCATATTTTGCTTTTTTATTTATGGATTCAGTGTTATTATAACTGCACATTTATATTCCATGAACCCAAATACCCATTCAATCCATATATTTCTGATATTTTGAAAGAATTTCACAAAGTATTTTTTAAGAATAACTGAAGGTTGTCGCCTTCAGCTCTTAACTACCAGTAATAATAAAAAATATATAGTTAAGGGTGAATTCACAATCATAAAAATAAATTAATTAATTAATAAAATAATTAAATCCCAAATAGTATAACAGTTGATGGCAGTCAGTTTATTGTATTATTAAAAGAGATCAAAACTGCCTGCTTGGCACAGTCATAAATATAATACAAGATGAATAATGAGTAGCCTTGTTGGCTAACCAATACAATAATATAAACTAAAAAACCATATGCCTATATGGCTACTAGAATAATAAAAAGAATATAATAATAAAATAAATATGAATGCCCTGCTGGCTCAACAATGTATTACAAATACAAGAATATAAGTTGTGAGCCTATTGGCTCAATACAACAAGTATAAATAATAAAATTGTCTTTTTTGGCTCAATACAATGTACAATAATAATATAATTATGCGGCTTTTCAGCCGTTTACCTGTGAGCTGCCGTCCGTTAGCGGCTTCGAACCAAACGTTACCGGCCCGGGATGCACACGTTTGTACAATAAAAAAGATACAATATAATATTAAAATGTGTGGCAATCCCAAGATTGTGCGACTAACGGGCCGACAGCTCGGACGAATAACTCACTGAATGACATTCACAAAACAATACAATGAACACGTGCTTCTGTAAGTATGTTTCTGAACACCCTGAATGGGAAAAATAATATTAGAAGGGCACAATGTAGTGGCTATGAACGATACTTACAGAAGAGACTCACGAAACAATGAAGACTGATGAGTATTAAAAACACATGAAAGATGACAACGAGGTAAGTCACTGATGAACGCAAGAAAATGCAAGATTGTTTAATTGCTCTGGCTGGAACACCTCACAGCTCGAGAGACGGCAAAGAACAAAAACGAACAAATGTAATGAAAAATGAATATGACTTTTACAATAGCGACTGAAAAATGAATTAACCAATGAAAAAACACATAATTCACGAAGGAGCGATCAGTACCACCTTAACATTTATTCTGTTGAAATAAAAGCTTTCGGTGGCACTGAGAGCGTTGAAAAACTTTATAAAAACTAATAACACTGGACGAAAATACACAAGATGAAATTTTTAATACAAATACAACAGTTGAGATACGCACGCCGCACACTATCAGACAGATAATAGCTATTCACTATCATAGTCCGACATTGTGGCAACGTGCGCACTCTAATACATTTATGTCGCGCCATATGGTGCGAACACTGAATGATTAGTTTTAAACATTAGACAAAGAATTTGAAACAAATTAATGTACAATATTAGGTATTTTAGTTTAATATATAATATTAACGATTACAAACCTTTTAAAGTACACTTAAATAATATATTATGTAAATTAAATAACTGGTGATCACCAATCACTTTCGGAGTACTGTCCTTCACATACGCAAAGTTTTGTACATCGCATTCCCATTTTTATACATGTACATCTCTCAGCTTAAGGCAGGTACAAGATGTAAGTTCCACTGCTTGTTTTGACACTTCTGGAATTGTTGTCCACATAGGTTGATATGATCCTTCTGGAGATTGTATCCATCTCCAATTTGTTAACGAAGGTACTATGTACTGTGGATTAGGTTGTTGTTCCAAACTCTTGCTTGGAGAGCAGCTCGTTTGATATGTTGTGTCAAAGCATCTGCTGTAGTCGGAATATTTTCAATTGTTCGATTCTTTTTTGTAAACAACACTCGTCTGCATTCATTGATGTTCTGTAGATCTGATGTTTTATCATAAAGCAGAATAACAAAACTCTGCAACAGATCATGACATTCATCATCAATATCAGAGATGCCAGTACAAAGCTGATGCCACACACAATTTTCATGAAATGACATCCAGACCTTCCAAGATGTCTTCTTACTAATGCCACAAAATGTGGAAACTGTGTCGCAACCAGTTACAAAATGAAAAGCTAACAAATTTCTACAAATTTCCAGTGAGAGTGTAACGCAAATCTCATGAATTGGAATGAATTTTCTATATTTCCCACAACCATACTCAATCCATAGTTCATCAATACCTAAGACTTATGAGAAAAGTGCTGTTGAAATAACCACTACATCTTAGTCCACAGTTCGTATTAGAATGCGAGTATGTTCACTTTCAACTGCATTCTTAACATGGAGCAGGAGACGGCTATCTGCTTCTTCGTGTGAGGTGGGAGAAATGCTTGAAACATCCATAGTGATGGGCGTGAAGACTTGGTCATCAAAAGTACAAACAACATGTTTTCCTAGATAATGCAGATATCCTACCATTTTCTTAGCTAGTAATTGGAACAATTGGATTTTTTTTCGTTGACACATAGGAATTGTTTAAATTTTTTTGGAATTGCAGTTGAGTCTGAGACTTTAATAATTATACCATTTCCTCTACTTTCTCGGGTGCTTGCCTTCAAACTGTTACTTATATATCTGTCGAATACAATATCTATTCGTGAACTATTCTTCAGTTAATTAGTGAAATATAGCTTTAAAACAAGTTCATAGTATCCAGAAAATGTTGTAGCAATACCAGAATTACACATCTGTATTACAGCGGCTCCATCAAATATTTTAGCTGTTACATTCGGTTACTTGTCATTAAAGCTAATGTCACATTTTGTTTGAATAGTCAACAATATCAGACTAATTGGTTGGTTTTCGCAGTTTTCCATCTTCTGAAATAGATGGTGAGTACATTTGGTTTTCGTGTGAAATTTAGGACAATATTTTGTTATTAATTGTGTTTTAAAATCCAATATAGAGAAATATAAAATTAATTTAAAAAAAGCGGGCAAGTGGGTACCGTTCTGCTGTACATTAAGGGGTGGGGTTGACCTCGAACTAGGGTAGGTTAAATTTGAATGCAATGATAGGTATCATTGTATACGAAAAACGATTCTGAACGAAGATAATTTGTCAGCCTAGGATATAATTTCCAGTGGTTGGTGAAAAAGGTGGTTTATGTTTATGACCTGAATACACCAAAATTTAAGTTCTTTTATAATTATTGTAAGCTAAACTTATGAAAAATCTTGTATTAAATTTTCTACTCTTAGCTACCTATACAAACATTTTTATGAATTATACCTACAAAATAATTTGCAAATATTCATAATTTTGACGAATTTTCGTCAAAATTTGAACTTCAATGCTAATAAAAAAAAATTGTGCATATGTATTCTTATAACTTTTTAATCACTATAAGAATAACATATGAGGAACTTTGTATAACATTTTCAAGTATTTTGATAGGGCCAAAAAAATTTTATTCAACTTCAAAATTACTTTCAAATTTTCACGTTTTCGACAGATTTCGTAAAAATTTGAATTATAGACTCTTATAAAAAAAAATTGTGACTAGGTAACGATTTTTAATTTTTTTTAACTACAATAAAAACAACTCATAAGGAACCTTGTATTAAATTTTCAAAACTTTTTGGTCATCCAAAAATTTTTTATCGACACTTTAAAAAAAATTTCTTAAAAAAATCAAAAATTTCAGTGGTCTATAAATAACTCAAAAAAAGTCAAAATTTTTTGAAAATTTAACTATATACAGATACCACTGACATTAACATTTGGTGAAAATTTCAAGTATTTTCAGTGATTAGTTTTTGAATTACAACCTTAAAAAAAAATCGATTTGGTCGAAAACTGGTTTTGCGTAAAAATTGCCGTTTTTCCGTCATTTTTTTTTTTTTTGTTTTTCTCGATTTTTTTGAAAACTGTTGGAAAATGTTAACTTTTTACCTGTATAATGCACCAAGGATATTCACTTTTACATCGGAAACCACCCCCATAGTTTGAAATTATTTCGACTAGTTAGGTATGCTGTATACAGATACAAAAAAAAAACACACACATCATTGTAAAATCAATACATTCATCACTTCGTTCAGAATCTAAAAGATAGGATAAAAAATTAAAAATTATATAGGTTATTCCATTATACCTATCAATACTATCTTATAGGAATGAATAAAAAAATGTTAAGACCTGATGTTAACCTTTTTAACATATATATTTATTATAAATAATACAGTTCAATCTTATAGTAAAAATTAAAAAATAAACCTGACTAATGTCTTATTTAAGAAAACATATAATTAAAAAAAAATTACAACAACCAATGTTTGAAAACTTTGAAAAATCAATTAAAATGAATTCAAATTACATATGGAATGCAAACAAAAATTCCATTGGTATTACACAGGTACTATATAATATTTTCATAATCGTAGCACAGTTTAACAGGATAACTACCATGAGCCTGTCGGCGTCTTAACATGGTTAGGTTAATGTGAAGCTATTTAGGTAGCCGGCGATCTAAACCGAATTAAGCTATTCAAATCGGCATTGTATTTAATACACTAGATTTTTTTTTTTAATAGCGTCGAGATAAAGATTTAGTAATGACACTATGGTGAACAAAGGAATAATATGAATAATTAAAAAAAAAATAAATACTTTACATCTTTAATTTTAAATACATAACGAATAATATTGACCACCAACAAAATAAATAATTGTATTTAAATGTTTATTATTCAGGTATTTCAAATTATAAATCACTATATATATTTTATAATTACGATTAAACTTTCCTATCTATAAATACGTACACATCGAACATTACAGTTATTTCTACCCTGACAACTACATTAAAATACTTTGTTAAGAGGCCAGCGATCTCGTGACAGTTAACTTGTTATAAGTTAATTCTATAAGCTATTCAGATGTACTAAAGAATGTATAATTTAACTAAGTGAAATAAATAAAAATTACGTACCTTATTGTAGAATTTTCGTTGTTAGAAAAAACCAAAAATAAATGTTTTATTTTATTTAATAACAGTGCTGTGATATAGCTATCATATGTTTAATTTAATTAATAACTAAACGTCAACTTTCAATCAAATGCGACAGATAGCGCCTAGTAGTTCGTGAAATTATATTGTTGCCGAACGATTGTGCATTTATGCTACGCAAAATTGTTTTAGCAAATGTTTAGCGACCGTTTGATACAAAATAAATGTTGTATATATTGTTTGAAAGGCAATTTTTTAATTAACAAAAAAGCTTCTAACATATTTTTAGCTATTCGTAACGGATTTCGTGATATTTAGTAAAATATCTCAAAAATTTAAGTGTTAAAAATAGTTACAAATATTTCTGGTATTACGAACTCAAATGATAATGTAAATTATAGTAATTATACCATTGAAAATCGAGTTTTCTACTGATTAATAATCACTAGCAATATAGGTAAATATCATAAAAGGAACCCGAGTTATAAAGGAAAGTGTAGAATCACGTCACAACAATTTGGCGGCAATATTGATAACGTTATCAACACCGTAGGGGGAGGAAGAAAATTTTGTGTTCGGGCTTTTTAGACTCGTTTACCCATGTTCTATCTGAACCTAAAAAGGCGCGTTGGTTGCCAGACGTGAAATATTTTGGTATCATTATAAGCTACCACACCCCACTAATTAACCTTCAACCATATAAGCTAAACTACTTACTTTATATTATCAAAGATAAATATAATTAACCAAAATAAAACATTAATGAGATATACACAACGATAAATATAATAATGAATCAAAATACATTAAAAATTAACTATTCATACAGCATACTTAAAATACATAGGTTCCTAATTGAATTTTAAACACACCCTTTTTTAATTAATAAAAAAATATTTAATAAAAAAAATTATTGAGATAATATGATATAAAATCATTTTCACATAAGTGACTTTTTCCTGAATGAAATATTTAAAAAAGGAAATTTACTGCCACATTATATTTAGAAAATCCTGTATAGCATAGAAGAAAAAAATTAGGTAGCAAAAATATTAAGCATGTTGTGATTCATCAGCTACTGAGTGTAAGACAAAAATTGAAATTTGTTTGAAATCAGTCTAAAGTGACCAATTAAAAGAGATTAAGGATACTGGATGTAAAATACAAATGTTACTGTATATAATTTTATTTAGCAATCACAATAATAATAAAATAAATAAATAATTTCAATAAAATTAAATTAAAAAAAAAAAAAAAAAACGTATAAACAATAAAATACCAAAATATTAAAGAAAAATAACCTTAGCATTTTAAGTACAGATTTATTTATGTTAGTAATAAATAATAAACTATAAAATATTATAAAAATAAATTAAACTAATAATTTTAAATTGTAATACAATAATATATAAATACATATTATGACAATTTATTTTTAATTTTGAAGTATGTATTAACCACCCATAAAAATAATTTAATAATTATGTACTTATTTGCAAATATATAAATATTAATTGGTAAGTCAGTCTTCTACAACTAATTTCAGCTTTAATAAAATTTTGTTATTATATTTAACAGCCGAAATAAGAATGATTGAAGACTAAAAGTTATTATTATCTTATATTATATTAGTATTTAAAATATAAAAAGTTGGTAACAAATGTTGCCATGTGTTTGTTGGAAAAAAAGTTATTTTAAACTTACATAAAACTTATTACATAAATTTAAATATATTTATAAAAATGTTATTGTACATCAAACTTATTGACAGCCATCATGTTATGCTTAGATGCTGTCTACTTCCAAAGTTAAAAAAAATATATTATTCAATAAAAAAAAGTTTACAAGTATGTATGTATAAATAAAGTATATGTATAAAAACTGTAAATGAAGATAATTTCTAAAGGTAATTTGTTTACGAGTCTGATTTTCCAGTTACTTCCATGTAAGGAACATAATCTATAGCCATAAGACACGCAAAGAGTGTCATTACCATTTTGGGTTTTACTTCTGTAATATCTTCTGGTAAAGCATACACTCTAGCACCAGTCTTTCTAGCCATTGATATTGCATACTTAGCATTTGCTAAATTATCCTAAAATAATAATTCAATTTAGTTGTAATCAAATATTCAAATGTCCAAAAAGCAATTATTTGATAATTATATTTATTAGAAATATTACCTCAGCATCGCCGCCCTCTTTAACTATATCATAATTAATGGTGCCAGGTTTTATTGCATCAATTAAATCAATAACAATTCGGCCATCAGATAATGCATGATCTTGGAATCCTTTCAAAGTTGAAGATTTATTGGCATTTTGTAACTTATTGTTAACCCATGTAACAATTTCTTTTTCGATCATAGGACTTCCAGTTTTTGCAAGTTGGGTTAAAACTGATAAAGTATATGCTCGCATTAGTTGCCAAATTAAAGCTGTAATAAAAATGAAATATAAGGTTTTAATCAATAGTTTAAAATTTTACTCAGTATTATACAGTTAAATATTTTTAGTACAACAGAAATCAAAAACAGTTATTAATCAAATTTAGTTTCCCATTGTACTGACTTTAACATATTATTTTAGTACTATTTAACTAAACATTTTAAATTATGACGTATTTACTAAAGAAATTAAAAATATCATAATATTGATAACATTTGAATTATTTCTAATTTCTATTGTATTAAAATTAATTGATTGATTATTCTAACCTAATGTAAGAGTTGCATTTCCATCATTTAAATCTTGTCCAGCAATACCAACTAAAGAAAACTTCAGTTGACGACCCAATTCAACAGCATAATTGCAATTTTCCAACTTTTCCATAAATTTTCGTAGTTTGGAAAATTTTCTATCAAATAAATATAATAATATATATTACATATATTGAATTGTCATTTTATATTATAATTATACAAAAAACAAATAAAAGGATTTAAGTGAATTGATCTATCATCATATTTTGAGTTAAGAACATTATGCGTATTTGTTCATTGATCTTTTTTTAATATTAAAATTGTTCAAAAATATAATATGAACATTTTTAAATTATTATAATATTTTATATACTCAAACTTTCATCAAAATTTAAATATCATAAAATAAACAATGTACAAACACAAAGTATATTATTCTCAACTTAAAACTGAATAAAAGGTAAATAATATTCATTTCACTTTAAGATTTCAAGATAAATTATAATTATAATTTTTTTACCTGTGAACTTTGGACCAATTTACAATTCCTGGTTTAATAATATCATACAATTGAAAAATGATGAGACCATCTGCTAAATCTGAATAAAGCCAATTGACATGAGGTGCAACACCCATAGAATTCATCCAATTTCTATAAGCTATAATTAATATAAGAAAAATCAATACATAATATTCATATGAAATAAAAGACCAATAAATAGTAAAAATAACCCTAAATTTCAAATATAAATTTTAAAAAATACTAACTTTTTTCTTCTCTAGTTTCTTCAATTGATTCTAATCCTACTATTTCTCCTTCGGGTTTATCTAATCCTGGATGATTGTTAAACAAATTAGCAACAAATGCAAGATTTAATTTGTATACACCATTCACGACATCAACAGGTGTTACAAAACTACGACACCCTAACTTAGCTGCTTGCTGTAACATTATATCTGCTCGTTTGTTCAAATCCGGTTCCTAAATAAATAATTAATTTAATTTAATTCAGTTATGTTTATCCACAAATATAAGTATTCAATAAAATGTTGGTAAATTAATTAAAAATAAAACATGGTTAAAAACATATTACAAAGCCAAATATATATATATATTTATTGAACAATATTTAAAAAATTAAGTGTTAATTACTAAATTGAATAATTAATATTTTAATTAAAATAATATTTAATTAGTCAGGACAGAAATAACATAATAAGACATTATTGCTTAATTAATTTTGATTTTAAAAATCGATGGTCTAGCATTTATCCATTTTATATATTGATCAATAAAATAACATATATCTTAAACACATTTACTTTTATTTATTCCTAAATTTTCAGGAAATTAAACTATAAAATGTATTATTGACAATTACCATTAACGCAGACATGTCAACATCAGAATCAATTGGTGCGATTTGCTTCATAAGGTATGTGTATATTTCTGAATCAGTTATATCATTTTGGAAGTTATGGCATTGTCTGAAATTAACACAAAATTTTAAAATTATCTTTTTTCACAAAACTAAATATTATATTATACCTTGAAACTCCAGCACGATTCAAGTGATAGTTAACCCATCGAAGAAGTATAGCTTCTGGTGATAGTTTTATAAGCTCTTCAATTTTTTCTCCATCATGTAACAATGTAGCTAACCCAGGGCAGTTTTCAAGAGTAATTTGATTAAATAATCCTATCTAAATAATTTTAATACAATTTTATATTAAATTCATTGTTTAAATTATTTTAATGCCAAAAATATATTTACCCTAATAATTTGCCAAAGTAAACCAAGGACTAAATGTGGTTTTCCTTTAGCAAGATCATGAGCATCAATATTGACAATATTACAACCAATAGATTGACTGGAAACTAGTGCTAATGTTAAATTTTCTAATTTTTTGTAAACAGTAAGGTTGCTTTTGCTTGTTTCTTTATTAATTGCCCTTTCGTCAATTGTATCAGGACAAGAATGATTAATAACTTTACTAAAAAAAAAAAAGCAACATTTGAAATAATTATGTTGGTAGTAATATATGAACAAAAAAAAAATCTAAAAAAAAATATAAATTATATAATGTTGTTAGTGTAAAGTCTAAAATAAATATGTATTTACCAGAGTAATATTCCATCTATGACTTTTTCATACAAATTTTTCCCTTCACATTCTATTGGAAGCAAATGTTTTAAGTCAGGATCATTACTCAAATTACTATTGATCCAATCAGAAAATGCAAGCTGTTCTTCTAATCGTACAGAATGTGTTGTTCCTTCACTTGATGCATCAGACATTCCACCTAATGTTTCTAAGTTTTCTTTTTTAGAAACAACTTGTTTAAACGAGCTAGCAACTTCTCCTGCTTTTAAGTCTGAACATAACTAAAAAAATATGCAGATGTTAAATATTAAAAACTTTTAGTTTGTTTAATAATTAGATTTGTAAGTAAAATACTCAACCTTTTTAAATTCTGAAAATACAAGTTTTCCTTTTGTTTCAGTTCTTTTGCCATCATAATCTTCAATCATTTTTCGAACTTTCCATGCAGGTAACTTAAAACCACATAAATCTAAAGCCTCTTGTAATTCTGAAAGATCAATTGTTCCATCTCCATTTTTATCAATCTAAAATAAACAAAATAATGTTGTTTTCTTTATTCAATTTTTATTTTTATTTTCTATTAATAAATTTAACATGCATAATAATAGAAAAATAATAAATTGCTGTAAAAATCTTTTTAATATTTCTTTTGAATGTAGAATATCTTATTAAGAAGTTCAGAATTTTATAATACATAATTATTGATTTTACTACAATATCATCTTAAATGTAATACTTGTGTTACCTAGTACTAATTATAACAATACTTATAATTGTTTTTGAAAAGAAACCAAGATTTAAATAAAAATTATGTTGTTTAAATTGTTGTTACATTTTAAAAAAGATTCTAGATTTATAATAAGTAAATACAATTTGAAAATCCTAATAGTGCAATGCAATGATATGTGTTTATGTAAAAAAAAAATACATCCCTTAATTTTCAATCAATTATTCTAATTTATAATCCTAATAAGTTTTCAGGAATTGAGTGCAATCAAAACAACAACTCAAATTTTAATAATTTTTTTTTTATTTATTTATTACTTCAAAAAATTTTTTATTCATGTTTACATAAATAATTATAATAATTTTAAATTAAAATCTATTCACCAACTTAAGTTTGCATAATTAATATTAATGTTTATAAATACTGATATTTTAGTCATATTACTACATTTAGTATCTAGTATATTGTAATGGATAAATCCAATTCAATCTTTTTAATTAATAAATAAAATGTTACACTAAAATCTATAACTGTATTAAAAAATTATTTAAAGATTACATTTCCCAAAAAACTTTTAAAAAAAAAAAGTTGCTTCATAGTACTTATTGTTACAGCCTTGTTATATAATTTTATTTTGTCTTTATTTATTTATTGTTTAGTCTGCTAGTAAAATATGTATCATTCATAAGTTAGACATTTACAATAATTTTCAATTATAATCGGCTTTAAAATTAAAATATCAAAAAAACCTATTTAGGGCCCTGAATAATAATTTTACATTAAAATTTGAATAGGTACAAGTTAATTCACTCTAATAATTAAAATTACAATAAAACCTCGAGTAAAAGGATTCTTTTGAACAAAAAAGGTATAGTTTTTCGGATACGCGGTCTACATGTTGTGTACCTAATGATTAGTGAATATTAAATTAAAAACTTAAAAAAAAATTAATTTAAAACTTTAAAAACTTATTCTTCTGTCGTATACTGCATGAGGTTTGACACCATTTTTTTCACCAAAAAACAGGCCAAAAATCACATTTCAGATCGTGTTTTTTAATGTCTACCATTTCACAACCACAGTTATAGCCAAGCAATCTTTCTTCAACAGTGTCTAATAAGCCATGCTTTCTTAAAAAAGCAGTAACATTTTTTTATACTACTGGTAACTTTCAAATAAAAATCTTTAAATTGCATGATACAAACTAATGACTACACAAAAAAAGACGAAAAACGCTTAAGGTTTGAATTATAATGTCCTTAAAACAACTAACAACTGTGCATAAAAACATTTTTTTGACGAAAATAATGTACTTAAAAAATAATGATAAAAAAATTGGAAATAATATATTAACAAAAAATATAAACTTTACTTTTTGTACTAATTATTACGGTACCTAGTAAGTAAAAAAGACCGTACTGGTTTGTTATAGCCTTGCCATCTATATAATAAATACATTGTATAAATATAAAATAATGAGTTTGTTTATTGATATTTATAAATCTAATAATTCAATGATATATTGATATAATATTAAAATAAATCAATATAAAAAAAAAACAATATTAAAAAATGTTAATACTTTCAGTGATTCCCAAAACGCTGCTACATCTTTTAAAATGGTTTCAAATGGTTCATTATTTTAGTTTTGATCTCCACAAAAATTCTGTCATGTACGAAGATAAAAATTTCTATCTGTTCCTACGTTTTTTATTGCCCCATTTGACCGAACTTCACATTTTCTAGACATAATACGTGTGGGTTCCTGAGTTAGGGTCCAAAAAATTGTATCTATGATTAACTTTATATACATACTTTTTAAAACATACTGATATGTTTGATCGAAATTATATATTATATTGATAAATATTTTCATATTTTATGTGGTAAATATCTATGATAGGTACTTTATAGTAATGGTACGTTTTTTCCTGTTGGATTATTAGATTATTTGTAAGATGTATTTATTATTATGGATGGTGGGGCGATAACAAACCTGAGGGCTATAAAGTTTTCACTAGCTTTATCGGAGCTATAACAAACCAGTTAAGTAAGAACATAGGAAAAAATTTACTAAATAAAAAAAAAAACATTTCAAAAAATGAAATAATCAACTAGGGTAAAAAAAAAACCCCATGCAAGGAATGTAAAATAATATAATGTTATTATATAAATTATTAATTTTGTATATGTTTTCATTTATGAACTTTATGAACTCTACTATAGGTATATTGGTTATTGTTATCTCTCTTACCATAACTTAATGTAATTTAAATACTTATTAGGACAAACATAGTTTTTTAAAGAGAAAATCAAAAACATAATAATATCTATTTATAATTAAATAAGTTTTTATCAAGTATGTACAAATAACCATCACGTTTATTTTAAGTTAAAAACTCTATTATTATGATTAATTAAATAATATAAAATATACAATTTACATAAATATTTAAAAATTAAAAAAAATACAAAAATGAAAACACATACACATTTTCAAAACATCATAATTTAAAAAATAACACTAAGTACTAAAGTACATTAATATTTAGAGCCTAGAACTATATGCATTTGCATGTTTATTATAACTTATGCCTAATGTATGTAGTATGCAGGTGATTCTACAATATCAACTGTATTTTTTCTTCGATTTTTTCTAAAATAAAATTTATTTATCTTAAAAAGAGAGATGTAAGTGCTCGATTTTTTTCTCTACGGCCATACACAACATAGTAATGTTTTTAGCTATAATTAATATTTTATATTATCAAATTATATACTATCACTGTAGGTGATACATTATCTAAGATCACCCTAAAAATTGCATTTTACATTAAGGAACTAGTTATTGCTCATTTTTATAATGGGTCAGGAATGTTTTACTATGGCTCATAAATCAATTATTATTACTTATTACATGTAATGATATATTTTTTAATGACTCACACAAAAGAAAGATAACATATATTATTATGGTATTTCTACAGTGAGAACTTACATTTAAAAATATTAAACAATTATTCTTAATAAGACTTAATTAAATTGTATTTTATCAGTTTATAGTTTATATAATTAAACATGAATACCCCATTAATCCTGAGTAATTAATTTAAACAAAATGAATTTATATTTACAAGTAATTATAAAGCAGTTAAAACTATTGCAAATTATACATTTCATAAAATAATAATAATATAATGTCAACTCTGCCATTACAATATTTGAATATCAATATTGTAGCATAATATGATAATCTATAGGTACTTGTGTATAAAATATATATTTGGAATCACTAAAAAAACGAATTTTTATTTGGGCAGTTACTACAGTAAAAATGTTAAGAAACACTGGTAAATTATATATATAAATGTATAAATGAATATTGGTTATCAATTTATAAAACTAGTTTTTATCATAAACACAAAAAATACTTATCAGCACATTATTGACTAATGGTCAGTACCTATACTGCCTACTCAGTCGTAGCATTTGCATAATTGCATATTATACACCTACCATAATGTATATAATGTCAAACAGAACCATAAGAGTATTATTATTATTATTTATTACAATACCGTGGAAATCTGAAGACATGGGTACGAATAAAAATTAATATCGCTGTCGTACCACACTGTTGGGTGGTGTAAAACCCGTCGGGCACGACATAAATACCTACACCTGACTTAACATCCAATAACTAGTAGAGAAGCAGAATAATATGGAACACGGGCGGTTACCTTGGAAAACTGCTCCTTAAGCTCGTCGTCGGCGGTGACGTTCGCGGTGCCGTTGAGCGCCTTGACGTAGTTGGAGACCTTAGACATTTTTTCGGCGCCGACCAGCAGACAGACGCACACGGGGGCGGGGGGTGTACTTTCAAAAAATCAAAAAAAAAAAAAAAAAACCGACGATTTCCGCAATGACGGTGACGACGAGACACGGTTAACGCGACTAGAGCCCGAACGGCATAATATCGCTGCTGATCGTACTTGTGTGTTTGCACTTCACGTCGTCGAACCAGCGTACACACGACAGACACGACGGTGGTTACTACTGCGCACCGCGACGATCGAGTGACGACAGACAAGGCGGAAACGAGGCGCGCCTCCGGAGACTATGAGGTAGTGCTGGTGACGAGTGACGACGTGTACTGGGCGCGACGGCGGCGGCGGTCAGAGTGTGTTCGGCGGCTCACCGTCGGACCGTACGCGTTGCACAAGTACGGTCCGACGTCCGTGGTATGCGATCGCGCGTGCGTGCGCCGGTCGGCACGATTCCGGCGGGGCGGGGGGGTGGTGGAGTACGGTCGCCGCCGTGTGTGTGGACTGTGCGGCGCGACTGCTGCGGGCGATGCGCGCGTCGAGATGATGTGCCGCCGTCTCCGTCTATCGCGCCCGCGATGATGAGCACGATTTATTATCGTAAAACGACGTACGATTCGTATTTATTATAATATTGTTATTATTACCTACGATATCGTTTACGATTTACAATACGAATTTATTACGATTTCCGATCTGTCGGGGGCGGCGAAAACGATTCCGAAAACCCGTTTGGATTTGTCGCCGAGTTTTTTACCCGTGACAGTCGTGGTCGACTCGAGGTCGAGACCGACTCGCGTTCTTTGATTCTATCGCCTCGAGCCGACCGAAACGATAATATTATGATAATCGCGTATGACAATAATTAATGCACGACGCCGTTCGAAAAAAGAGATCGGAAACGCGGACTTTGCGACGTCTTTTCTGTTTTCAGAATATCATATTATTATATTGTAATAATAATATAATAATACGAACCGGGTCTAATCGATGATAAATATAGGTAATATATTATTATACGACCGACAAAGACGGGAATATCGCCGCTTCCAATCCCCTTAAACGTTAATAATAATAATGCCATGTGCATGAGTCATCACGTGTCTGATTCATGGTGAACCGCACGCCGCACACGTTTTATCGTGCTCGACGGCGGCGGCGGGCGCTACGTCATCTCGACGGTTTTCTGAAACCCGGCATGGCCTGAATGCGCACGACGCGGATGACGATACGAAATCGTCATCGCAACGTTCCGTGTGTGTACTCACACATACCTGGCCTACGCTTTCGTAAGAAATATGATTTTATGATAATTTTATTATCGTGTGACGGTGTGCGAGCGATTCCCCCCCGGGGCCCGATTCGCCGCACTCCGCAGGTCTCCGCGGCGGTATTTATTCGCGACATACCTAATATCTTACGAAGCTCGTTTCCGTGTTTAATTAATTTACTCGAACGTTTTTTTTCTTTTTCGTTCGTTCGTTGTCCTATAGAATTACGGCGGCGGGTACCGGCAAATACACCACGAGTCAACACTTTGCGACACGGGTTTTTTTTCAAAAGCAAAAACTCGATCGTGGGCATGAGTAACCGACAAAACTATCGATTAGCGATAATAGTCGTATCAAATATTGTCGCACAGAGCGACGAGGAAACGGCGTGAACGTGTGTGGTGTATTCGTCAGTACTCGGTAACGATTATAATATTGTTATCGTCGTCGTTACCAGGCCGGGAAAATAATTTTAAAATAAATTTCGTCAGAAAATCAAACATAATATTCATCTCGATTGTTTAATTATTTATCAAAACAATATCGGGGTTTTTTATTTTACTAGAAATAATTAGCAAAAAACAAAATGTTAACGTAATGACGTACATGGAAAGTCTAGTCATCGGCCGTTACATTATTGTCGACCACATCCCGTTTAGGCCGGATTAATATGATGCCCGTACACGCACTCCGTTTTCTCTCTCCGACTGCATAATATTATTAAATATACGCTCATAATACATTGGCGGTTATGGAAATCTGGTACGATGGAGGGTTAGGTAATATTTTTAAGTACAAAAAGAAAAAATTCTTTACTTTAAAATAACAACAATTTCGTAATAGAAATAGATAACATTAAGAATGTACATTTTTGATTTCAATCCTGAAGCATTATCTCTGAATAGCTCTCAAGTTTGAAGTTACATCGGCATTGAGTATATCACTATTGTACAGTTAATGCCTTAATAGATAAAATTCAATGATTTCTGGCCAGAAACCGAATGCCATTCTATTATTCTAAGAATATTTTATAATTTTTTTATATTACTATTGGAAATTTATTTTTCTAATACACGTGAAGGTGTAGAATAATTAAATCATTTTTGCCTAAAACATCACGTCATATTATATTATTAATTATTATATAATATTTTGTCATTAAATAATAATTTATAACTTTATAAGGTAATACCGACGAACGATATGCATAAATAAAATCGTGGTATAAATAGCGTAAAATTAGTTAAAGTATTTCGAATTTTTCATCATTTATCTAGTATAAAACAATAATATACCTAAGTAATGATGAAAATTTTCAAATCCCTACAGTTATTATTAAAAATACATTAAACATGACGTGTTGGCTCCACCTTATGAACTTATATATATAAACTTATTACGTAAAACAACAAAGTTGAGTTCAACGAATTACGATATTAGTTTTACGCTGTTAGAGTCAATTTACCTAGGTATTATCTAACTTATACAGGTAATAATAAAAAACTTAAAAATGCTCGCTCGTAACTAACTTATAAATTAAAAATCATGATATAATGTCAAATTATTCATTATTGTATCTCTTTTTATAGTATTTATGGATATTTGATATTTTTGTTTTTTTTTTTTTTTGGTAGTAGGTAGGTACATTTCATCACACATGAATACTTTTGTTCGTGAGTAAATAAAGTGTTATAATTTAATTCAACGTTCCTTTTAATTTGTACTTACATCAACCAAAAAAAAAAAAAAATAGAAAATATAATATAAAGATGCTTGCAATTTTTTTCAACTTACAAAATTTATCGAGATCATACAATTTGTAAATTATTTTAGTAATTAAGAATTTATACATTTTTTTTTTATTTAAATACCTAAAAGTTGGAAAATTAGTATACGATTCCTCATAAGTTTTTTTTACTGCAATTAAATAAAATTGTCGTAAGGTCAAATTAGATTATTAAGTTTTAGAGGGGCGGGAATTTTAAATCCAAATTTCTACAAAATTGACAATTTTGTTTTTTTAATGATGTTGGTTATTTAATTGTGTTTCGTATAATTTATAATAACTAAGTCTAAAAACTTTACGATCGATTATATAATTATATTTTATATCTAAAGACGTCATACGTTTAGACGTTTACCGTAAAGGAAATTATTCTGTAATTTTTTTTATTTTTTTTTATTTTTTGAAAATTGAAGGTTAATATAACATTTTAAATAAATAGTTAGTACCGTTAAATAATTTTTTAAACGTTTTGTAAATTTATATTTATATTATATTATGTGCCTACCACGGTATGTCGGTATGTATGCATATAAATATAATATACCTAATAGGTAATGGAATAAAAATAAGTTCCTCAACCGCGGTCCCACTAAACCAAATCGTGAGTACATGATAGTTAGGCATTAGCTATATTTCGTGTTATGTATTACCTATTATAATTTATATTTTACTGTTATATTGATATATTGGAAATATTACGATGCCACGATAACCGTCATCACTGGGGAATTCGTGTTTCGGCAGTAGCACTTGATATATTTTTAATAATATTATATATTTATATACCTATACACCTATAAACATGAATAACATAATATATATTACTTATACAGGTATGCTTTACACACGAAGAGTGCGTGTCTCATTCACTCGTCTGTTTTCTTTTGTTTCTCCATTAGGTAAGTATATTGTAATTTGTGTTTGTATATGTATTAAGCAATTTAAAGGTACATCCCGGTATTGAGACAACATGGCCGCGCGCGTTTTACGACTGCTTTCTGTCTGTATAATTTATAAACGCTCTCGTAATAATATAATGTAGACATATTCTCGGAAACGGCTTGAAGAGTTTCGCATTCTTACGTTTAGTCATTTTTCGATATAGTGTTATTCATGAAGATTTTTTTACGATGGCGACAATTCGAAACACGCGCAACGTGCACATGGTTAATGGGTATACTACCTACATAGGTACTATGACTATACTATGAGTTATGAACTTATGACTTGTGACAATATTATATCATCTAATATTATATTATACGTACCAACTAAGAAACAAATCCTATCTCAAAACAAATGTAAACTACACTAGTAATAACAATAGTTTTAACAATCATGTTGACCTAACTATAGCTTAGTCAGGTAATTTTAAAAAAAATTAGTTGTAAGTCTGAGAAGTTAAATAGAATACCTAGTGAATAATTATTAAAAACAATTAAAAGTTTTATCTTTAAACAAAGATTTCAATATTAATTTTTATTTGTTAACTATTATAATTTAACATTCTTAAGACTGATTGTTGATTTAACTTAACTTTTTCATGACCAGTGTCATAATAATAGGTATACGTTCCGCATCTAAGTGATTTTAAAATGATATAATACCTTTGGAAAACATGGTATTATTGTATTATTATTAACATTTTTTTTTTTAGTAGATACGAATCTAACCGACATCAAATGTGGGGACCAGTTGAGTTTTCTAAACTCGTATATTATATACCTATATATGTACTCACACACAGCGTAACTATTTTATTATTATATTGCGTATAAATAATAATTACAACCGCGTTACAAGAACCCTGACAGAGTGAGATTTGTTTTTAAATAACGATCTATTTACTAAACACTAGCAATTATATTTATAAACAAGTAAAGGATCCGTTTACAAGTTACATGTTTACGCCATGTGTTTATTTATTGTTTTTTCGTTTCTCCCGAAGTATATATAGTATATACCTTCCAAGTGTCCTGACCACTGCAGGAGGGACAAAATATTTCATTGCATGCGATGACCTCCCGCTGCAGTGATCCATACACTCATAATCAAGACCTGGCTTCATCCATATAGTAGTAAACGGGTTTTACTTTCGAAATCTGAAAGTGGTTTGACATCGACAAGTTTGGTATTGTTCATTTTATAATAGGTAATGAAACCAGTAAAAATAATAATTTCCAACATTTAAAAAAACTACCTATAATATTGTATTATCAATTAACTGGTAATTTTTTAAAATACCATTATCAATTATATCTCTAAATTAGACACTAACACAATAGTCACCAAATGACTACAGTGTTTAAACGAATAATCTACAAACAAGAAATTTATATTTTTAATTTTTTTTTTCATGATGCGTTAAATGAGGTTTTTAGTTATTTTTATTTTATTGTTTTAATTATACCTTTACTTTTTTTGGATAAATATGCTCCTACATTAAATTTTGATGCCCCCCCCCTCGAAAACTTTCTGTATTCATAAAGTGGTCCTCTAAGTATAATAACTGATGATCCTAGATAATATTTATAATATTATACATTTTTAAATGAACCAAATTATCAAAATTATTTTAACTCTAAACATTTTTTTGTAAAAAAAAAGTATAACTTTTAATTACTATACCAACATACTATAAATTCAACCGGTTTATCAGTGTAACTATAATTTGTACTAATAATAATAATAAATTGAATAGTTTACAATTTAGAATTTAGAATTAAACAATGATATTATATTTTTATTATGTAGTGTAATACTAAAATAATAAGTACTATAAAAAATAGCAATTAGTAAACAAAAATTATTACATTGTTTTTTATTGTTGAATTCGGTTTACCTATGGACTCTGAGTAAAAATTACCTCAAACAAACAACATTTAGCACAAGTATAACAATAAATAGTTTATAGCTTATTAGTTGTATTGTTGTCATGACTAATACCTAGTATTCAATATGCATTTACTAAGACTTGATTAACGTCATTCATATGATTATAAAATAGAAGTATATAATAGTTTTTTTATTTATTAACATTTATTTCTAACACATATATTATCGACATTCTATTAATTTGGATGTTATATTCTTCTAGATAATTTTTTTAATCATTTATAATATTAGCTAAATTTTTAACTGTATATCTGTATTATTTTAATATCATTTATTTTCATAATAAAATAATAATTTGAATAACCAGCAGCAAGCTGATAATGTTTATTGCTATTTGATACTACGTATATTAATTATATATAATAACTAAAATACGAGACATAAAAATCATATTACATACTATATTATTTCTACAAGATTCAGTTATTATAAAATAATTTAAAATATCATTTCGTGTTTTACGAGATATTTAATAACAATCAATATAGATTGACTATATCATGTAAAATTGTATTATAATTAAATCTTAATACTCAAAATAAGAATTAATCATTCCAATTTATAGATAAAATAATGTTTTCTAGCATTATATATCTAATCAAACTTATGAACTAATTATATAAAACCTTAAATCAATCAATAAAAATATTAACAATCTAAAACTTCAATCATATAATGATTAATGATAAAACAACTATTAAATATTTATTATTACAATTAATATTCGAAGCAAAATAGAATAAATTAACTTTTTATTTTTGAGGTCAGATAGACATTTTAAAAAAATAACCATAATTTATATGAGTCATAATTCATAAACTCTGAACACTGATAAATTTTAATAATGTTATAATTTATATTATCTAAATGACATAGTACGTTCGTCTATTTTACTTTATGTTATTTTTAATTTATAATTTTTGCATTTTGCATATTAATTGCAAATATAAATACAAAAAAAAAAATTATTAAAACACAAGTGTCCATTCAAAATTAATTTCGCATCATATTAAAATAATATCTAAGCAATTTGTACCTTTTTATGGGGTTTTTAAGGACGAATCCTGCAAATCCAATTCAATCTTAGCAAATTGTTATAAACATTATTCAACTATACAATGATATTATAGGTTATTAACTAATAAGTAATAACTGTTATATTTTATTGATTCTAGAGATATTATATTGGTTTATGGTCGGTATTAGGTAGTTCATTAGTTCTACCGTGACCTAAAACCTCATATCCAAATGTTTTAGATTCTAGGCGGAGCTATGAATTTATTAATTTTACAAAGCAGTTTACGAAAAAAAATACTTTGTCTGTCTGTCATCGCCTTTTAAACAGAAAAATAACTGAATTTTTAACATTTATATGTTAAATTTACATTTAATTTAAATGTACGTAGTTGCCAGTTGGTACTGAGAAAAGTTAAAAGTAAAAAAAAATATTAACTCACAAAAAAAAAAAAATGAAAATAGGATGGATTATTTACAATTTAAGAATAAATTATCGTAGACTGTAGAGATTTGAAATTTTTTTTTTTTATAAAAATATAGTTTTCAAAATTTAATCTAATATTTTTCATTGAAAATGTTATGACAATAATTTAAAAATATTATTAATATATAGTCATTTTAATGCTATTTATAGAAATTTGAAATATTCGATTTTTTTAAAATTATTTTTAATTTATAAATAATACCATTATTATTTGTAAATAAAAAGCTAGAAAATTTAACATAAGATTACTTATAAGTACTTTACAGCAATTTAAAAAAAAGCGGTCAAGTGGGTAACGCTCTGCTGTATAGTTATAGGTATTGAGTGGATCTAGGGCATAAGTAGGTCACAATAATGGGTGTGTTAAATTTGAATGCAATAATAGACATAATAATTGTATACGAAAAACGATTATGAACGGAGATGATTTGTCAGCCTAGGATAGTAGGATATAATATACTATATAGGTATAAAATATATATTATATTTTATTTTAAATTAGGTGCTAAACAATTTTAACTTAAGATAAACATTTTTTAATTTGCCAACCCTCAACTTCTTTTATAATTATTGTAAGCCAAACTTATGGAAAATCTTGTATTAAATTTTCAATTCTTATAGCTACTTATACAAAATTGTGTATAAAGTTTTAACTATAAAATAATTTGCAAATATTCATGGTTTTGACGAATTGTCTCAATATTTGAACTTCAAACGATAATAAAATTGTGCCTATGTATTCTTATAATTTTTGAACTACTATAAGACTAACTTATGAGGAACTTTGTATTAATTTTTCAAGTTTATTCAGCCAAAATATATTATCGATATTTATAATAAAAAACTAAAAATAACAACGAATATTTTAAATACCTATAAATATATAACCTTAAAATAATCGAAATATTTTGAAAATTAAATTATGTAAAGAAATTGCCTATCTAAATAACTGGTGAAATTTTCAAGTGTCTACGATTTAAAATTTTTAACTTTTTGAATAATAACAAATATTTAAAATCTTTATAGTTATACGCTTTCGTAAAAATTTAAAATTTAAACTCTCATAACATTTTTTCATCTAATGACACTCTTATTCTCTTTATAGTTATTTAGTTATTTGAAGAAAAACGTATGGAAAACTTTGTGTTGAATTTTTTAACTTTAGATATAAATACAATCAATTTTATGAATTTCAACTATAAAATTACTTTTGATTTTGACATATTTCGTAAATATTTAATCTTTAAACGCTTATAAAAAATTGTTATAAACGATTTTTGATTTTTTTTAATTACATTATAAAAAACCTTGTATTAAATGTTCAAGTTTTTTAAAAGATTTTATCGACGTTTCCAAAAAAAACTTAGAAAAATCAAAAATTTCAGTTTTCTATAAATAGCTCGAAAAAAAGCCATATTATTTTGAAAATTTACCTTGAATGTATTATAATGCTATAATATAAAAATTTCAAGTAGGTATTTACAATGATTTGTTATTGAGTTACAAGTGTTATAACTATATAAAAATATCGATTTTTTTGATTAACAATTTAATAATGTAGGTATATTAAAAATTTTAGTCGTTAATTTTCAAACTGTAATTAAAAATGTTCAATGAATATTGGGATTTATGCATGTATTGTGTGTACATTTAAAAGAAATTCAATCTCAAACTATCGTAATGCGTAGTATCGTTCACAGATAAAAATTTTGAAAAACATATTTGTATTTGTCATAAATAAGTAGGTTATTTAATATGATTGGCAAACGATTGTTATAAAAATAAACAAAAAATTAATAGTCGATTAATGCGTTATTGACATGTGTGATGTGTGTACCTATACACGTTGTGAGAGCACTTTATTTTTTCTTTTAGACTCAGTAATAGATATAATATTGATATAGTGGTTAGTGGTAATTTACTATGATAGATTTCGTAAATTGCCTACACCGAACTCCTTAAAAACGGTCAATATTGATTCCCTTTAATTATGAAAGATTTCTGCCTTGAAGACAAAAACCTTCTTTTTGATGGGAAAATGTATCGGATTCTGGTTTTTTACCAAACAAAATAACTAATATTTTCTTAAGAAAATTAGATAATATGAACAACATAATACCAATACAATAGACTTGTGAAACCACAATCAAAACATTTTAATATATATATATGTATTATCCAGTAATCCGAACGTTACTTTAACAGTCGAGTGAGTTATTGTTATGGGTAAGTTAAATTTGAATTAAATGATATTTATATCAATAAGAAAAATGAATCTGAGCAGAGTCAGTCTCATATAGTTTATTTCATATATTTTTTTTGTATACAAATCGATTTAAGTAATTTATTATATTATTACTAGGGCTAGGATTTGTATGCAATAAAAAATTGTAAAATATGCAAAATTATGTAATTTAATTTTTAAAATATACATACAAAAATCAATACAAAAAAATATATTTATTTATTGAAATACTTATCAATAATTAGCTGATTATCATATTATATACGTATAACTGAGATTAAAAATTAAAAATTATTTATTTACTTTTCGCGTGCATTAATTATTAATTTAGTAATACAATTTACAATTTTCATTTGATAATAGAAATATGTGTTTTATATGCTACTACCACACATTTTTTTAAATTTTCGATTATAAATGATCGGCAAAAGTACCTACATAGCATATTGCAGCGTTTCCCAAATCATGAGTCGCGACCCATTATTAGGTCACGAAATGTTTTTGATGGGTCGCGACTTGCAGTTACAATTATGGTTATTTTCATATTATACTAATTTTTTGTATTTTTTTATAATTTATTTTATTTATTTATTATGTTATTATTATTCAGTATATTGTATTTTAAATTTTATAATATGTATAAAATATATATAATTTTATTTATTTTTTTTTAGCGGGGGGTCGCGTAACCAATAAAGATTATATTTATGGGTCGCCAAAGCAAAACAATTGGGAAACACTGGTATATTGTACTATAGGGTTCTATTAATAAAAATAAAATTTATGTTTGACCAAAAAAACCAAGTTATATACTTTGATCAGTTTAATTATTATCGGCTTAAATACAATGAATACGATCATGCTAAATATGCAAAAATATGCATTAAGCTCAATAAATGAAAAATATGCAAAATTAAAATAGTACCATATTCATCACAATAATATAAATCGTGGACATTAGTCACTTAATTTGGACGTAGCAAAATAAAACATTCTGTTGTATGCACATCTTAGCTCTGATTATTACTATTTAATCTATCGAGTGCTAAGCAGCTTGCAACAGTGGTATTGCAAATACATTAGACTAAAATAAAAAAATAAAATATATACATATATACTATATAGAGTAGCCCAATTTATTGAAAAATTGAACAATACATAAATGTCTTTATTAAACATAAAATAAATAAAAATACGAGATTACAATGTTGGACGGAATGTACATAATACAAAATATAGTAAACTAATAAAATTTGTTTTGTTCCACAAACAGTACTTTTTAACAATATATAAAGGTACATTACTACATATATTATAGGTAGGCATGCCTTATGGTTGCAGTTATTACCTACCTATATCATAATACTTATAATGGTATGATATGTCATAAAACTATAATCTATACTATTAGTACATATTAAAAATCAGTAAAACAAATATCTAATGCAAATATATAAATATATCTAATATTTATATTGTATTGATACACGTGGAAATTGCACAATATTTATTTTATACTATTTAAATTGATATAATGCATGCAAGTTTATAAGTAAAATATTATACTTCCTCGTGAAAAAAAAATATAGATAGTATCATTATATTTATAACATTCAATACGAAATAATAATAGTGCAAAGCTGGATGAAATGGCAAATTTTCAATGTACATTGTACATGTATGTGTTTGTTAGGATTGAACAATTTATTAAATAACCAAATAAAATTGATAAATTTTATACACACTATTATAACAACACAATATACAAATATAATTAGTAATTATACTTTTAAATGAACACAATATTCAGTTCTAATATTTTCTTTTTTAAAAAAAAAAAAAATAATAATAATAAAATAATAAATCATTTTAATTATTTGTAACTTACAAGAGAAATAAATAAGTTTATTGTTAGTATAATTAATTCTTAAGTTATAATTTAGTTTATAAAAAATTAAAGTCATATTTTTTTTCTAGTAAATAAATCATCAGATGTTTATTTTTAATTAATATTGTTATCTATTATCGAATTTCTATAAAGACAATAAAAAGTAGAAATAAGTTCCATATTTAAACTGTAAGAAATTATTAACTAAATTCAAAACTATTAAACTGATAAAGTTAATACGTCATTTTTTTTCATCTAACCTAATCATTACTCACTTTAAACTTCCTAGCCTATAAGCTTATACAATTATTTGAAAAGCGCACTACTCTCTACCTCCAAATTAGAAAGTACATGAAAAACCTGAAGGAAGCTTCATGTTTTGGTAGTTTTATTTTACAGTGAAACGTAATATTTTATATATTACTGAATAGTGATTAGTTACCAATTTAATTATTATAACAACAACCAAACGAAAGTAGATTGTACATTTAATTAAATAAAAATATATGATGAATTTCACTAATTGCATGTGTATGTTATTAATTTATTATAAATATTGCTAATGTTGCTAAAAAAAAATAAGGACGGAAACATATTCACAATAATATTAAATTAATGTTATAATTATTTGCAGGAACTTAACAATAACCAAGTAAGCAAATTAATTGGTAAATCCAATGTTATACATAGTCAATAATAAAAATGTAATTAACATAGATTCTATGATAATCTATAAGTTATATATTTTATTTAAACTTATAATTGTATAGTGTTTTGTGATAAAGGTATGAAAAAGGCTATACATTTAAGATGTATTCTATCAACTAGTTCAAAAGTAACAGAGATTAAACCTTTTTTTTTTTATCTTAATATACCCAGTTTACAGGTACCCATTGATGTTCGTTAGATATAATTTCCAAGGCTTCAACGACTTTACGGAATGTCATATCAAAATCTTCATTAACTATAACTAGGTCTATGTACTTTTCGTACATACGTTGTAAACAAGCACTTTCTTCCAATGATTTCTTTACGTCATCTTCCTAAAACATTTAAATGGATTTTTAAAAAAAATGTTATTTGATAAATATTTTCATAACCTAATTGCTTATTATTTTTTTTCAATGAATTTGTTTTAAAATTTTAAATATTTGATTATTTCAACACATGTTTCAAGAAAGTACTTTGATGAATCATTGAGACAGTTTCATACCCTAGGTAAAATATTAGGAATATGATATTGACATTTTAGCTAATAATGAACAAAATGATTTTGAATATTCAATGTATAATTTTGTAAAGTACTGTTAGTAAATATTTTATTATATCAATATTTTTCTATGATTTAAACCATATACTATCAAAACTAACGGGCTTAGGTAAATACATCATCAATAAATCAACTAATTAACCCATAAAACATATTTAATTATTTTACAATGTTAAGATTGAAATTAAATTAAAAATGTTTTAGTACTTCTAAGTATAAGGAAATATAGTATTACATAAATGTATAAAAGTTTGTGTATATTAATATTTAAACAATAAACACTACCATAAACTAGATAGCTTAAGTTGTAAGAATAATTGTATTGTTATACTTGTATACATGGCGAAAAAAATCCAAATATAGAAAAGGACAAAATTTAATTTTAAAATGTATAAATTATATTATTTTTTTTTTTTATGTATTTAACAAACTGTACTTTTATAATTTACAATTAATTGTATTAAATGTTTGATTTTAGATTACAAGATTACAAGGTGGTATTATACTGATACTAAATTTAATTCAGTTCATTTCAAACTAAACTATGAAATAGTTTTTTTTATATATATATATATATAATGCTACATCTTACCATAAATACAAAATGATAAAACATTAAAAACAACTTTATTGAAAAAAGATCTGACCAGCCTAGCTTAAAATTATAAAATTATAATTCAATTTAATTTAATTCTGATTGTTTATTAATTTAAACAATAATTACCTCATAAATTGATGCAAGCGATTCTAATGTACGGGCTCTTCTAGAACTATATCTAATGGAACTTTGGCGATCAAACTAAATAAATAAAATTAAAATAATACATAGGTTCTACATACAATATTAATATATTATTAAAACTTTCTACTTACTGTCAATGTACGACTAGAATAACCCATATTTCTCGAATAATCATACAGGCTCTTCATTACCTCAACACCAGGTGCTGCTATGAAAATTACATATGGCATAAATTCTGAAGAATTGTGAAGCATCTTTAAAGCCTAAAACATATTGTTTCAATATGAATTAAGCATAAATATAATTATAAATTACTTAAATTTGAGTAATTTTAAGTTACATTAAGTAAATTAAAAATTTATATTATGCATACCACTGGACTGCAGTCTAAAACACACATTTTTCCTTGATTGATGACATCACGAATAGAATCCAAGTTTGTGCCATATAAATTGCCACCATTTTCACCATATTCCAAAAATTTATGCTCTCTTATATCATGTTCCATCTGATCACGATCAATAAACCAATAATTTTGACCATTTTCTTCTAATTCTCTTTGTGGTCGTGTTGTATCTACAAATATACAAATATACTCATAGAACTAATTTGAAACCATTTCAATAACTTTTATAGTTAAATGACATCAAATCACAAAGGATAAATTTTTTTAAAAGCTGTATTTACATGGTATAACTCCTGCAAATCTTTGAGGGTCACTGTTTATCAGACGACCTTTAAGTGTTCGTCTTCCCACACCAGTTGTACCGATTATTGCCAGGGTACGTCTCTTAAAAGGAGGCATTTTTGTAACTTCTTCATACAATATCAATTCTGCTTTATCAAATTCGCCATTCCATTTTGATTGATACATTTTCTTACACTTTTTTTTAGAAATCTAAAGTAATTTTTTCAATTTTATTATAAGATTTAACATTTCAACATAATTTATAATGAATCTATTAAGAAAATTCTAAAACCATAATATGCATATCTATTAAAACATAAATTACAGTTTGAAATTTTAATGATTTTTGTTTTGTTTTAAATAAGTCATAAATATGTATAGACCAAATAAATATTATCTGTCTTATATTTATACAGACAACTATAAAATAATTTATTGTTATAGACTATGCATTTATGTTTTATATTTTATCTATAATATGAAAATTAAAATATACCCTAGTTCCACAAATACTAGTTTTATGAACATAGTCTGCTTCTGGAGCTACAAAAGCTTTTCTTCTCTCCTCCAATTCTTGTGATGGTATTAATCCAGGAAGTTCATTATCGCCTACTTTTTTTGCTTGCCACCAATTAGGATCTTTTTGATCCAGAACCTATATGTATGCATAACAAATGTAACAACCATTTAGATTTCTAACAATAATTATTACATAATACATATTAATTACTCCTGTAAAATATCATTATATAAATACTAATTTATTGCAATACAAATAAACAACCTTTATCAATATACATATTTAAAACTAACCTGAAGAATGTCTCCATGTTTAAATGTTAAACCAATTTCTTTGCAAGGAATTAAAGTGTCTTCCATTGGGTCATAATCAAACAATGCTCGCATATAACACTAAACGATCATATAAAATTGAAATTACAATTAGTAGTTATTACTAACAAATATAAATCATTATTAAACTTACTTGTTGTGTTTGAATTGTATTTTTATGGTAAAATCCAGGAGCAATTCGAAACTGCAATGTATCTTTGCTACGGCTAACTTCATTTAATAAATCTTCAGGACTTTCAACTCTTTCGCCATTTACTTCTAATATGACATCTCCTTTTTTCAATAATCCTTGTTTATCAATTGTACCTCCAGCTAAAATTCTTGCTACTATGAGATTTCCATTTTCATCTTGTTCAACAGTTAAACCCTACATAAAAAAATTTGAATTTATGTATTGTATAAATATTAATTTTGATAACATTTTTCAATATTTTTTATTACTATAGTATAAGTAGAAGTTACATACTAACTCGCTTCTTCTACTTTATCTTACTCATTTATTTATAAATACATATTGTAAAACCAAAACTGTGGACTTTAGAAATATATACCTATTAGTACCTTATGAGTTATGGCTTATTGATCTATTATACAATTTTAATATAACTTTAATAAGAATTTCATACCAATATTTTGATGTCAATGTGGGACATAATAAAGAATAGATTAATAAATAATAAACAATAATAATTTTAAATTTAACTTTAACTTTAAATAAATCAACTTAAACATTGATTACAATTTTGTCACTTTGAATGTTGAATTTGTTAACCTATCTGGTATACATTCTATTTCTATAAGGGACACATTGATAAAACAATTACAAGTAGATAATATATATGTGGCTTAATACTCACCAATGGTTCGTCTGGTTTTTTTCGCAATCCAATTACTTTGTACGTTTGGGTAGACATTTTAGTTCCGTTTTGTTGTTGAGGTGGTGAAGGAGGAGTAGGAGGTAAATCAGAGGTATCTAATGTTTTCTTCAGTCTCTTTATCGCTATTTTGTCATGTACTTCTAAAAGGGACTAAATATAACATTAAATTATTAAAAAAATTAAATTAAATTTATTTATAGTCAAAACTGACCTTAAAATGTAATTTGGTAATTATTGACAGTAAATCTTTGGCCACTGGGTGTTTTGACGAAGTACAGTGATGGCACAATTCGATCAAAGTTTGCTTAGAGTTGTTGGCTATCGGTGCACACGTTTCGTATTCCTCCAAAGAGTTATGAACCTGTACAACAAAACGAGTAATGACATTAATTTTCCACATGGTTTTCAAGAATAATAATTTGGTATTATATTTTATATTTTAACAATGATAAAATAATTTGAAGAAAAAATAATAATATTTTTTATAGTCGTATTATAGTAGGTAGATACTAGATGGTATATTTAGTATAGGTATATTATATAGTATTTTCTTCGAAGTAAATTATCAATTACACAATATGACGTTAGTGTTTCCATGGTAATATTATTGTATTTATATGTCCACAAAACATGTAAAGGAAGTTTTCGATGATAGGTAGGTATATGAAAGTAATGCAATGAAATTAAATAGCATGTCAACTCAAAACTGTGAACAAATTATAGGTACGTATAATACTGTACAGTCGTACAGGCATACCGTACATATTGCATGCATGACTCTACATAAGTCATAATTCATAACATATTTGAACAAAGACATATAATTATAATTATTAATTAATGACCAAAGATGAGAAGGCCCGTTGTAGTATAAATGTATAATATAAATGATTTTCAAATTATCATTAGGTAACTGCGATTATTATATACGTAAATTAATACCAGAATATAATATACTTATAAACGGTATAGAAGTACTGTATCTAACTAATAATTATAAATAATAATAATAGTTTAAAATACAATTTATCATATTGTATCAATATAAAAATATATTATATTATAGTAAGGTATAGCCTTAGCTATTATAATATACAATATTTTTATAGGCTAAGATTCCAATTACATTGGCTTGTAATTTCATGTAATTTGTTCCGAACACAATATTACATAATTAGCTTTAAAATATTTACAAAGGATCGAATGAATGAATTCGTAATTGTTAGTGATGTACCTAGTATAGTTTTACATATGAACTTAAAGGACAATTGGCTATTGATATAAATGGGTGTTGACGAGAGAGTCGCATAGTAAAATTAATGTATACCTATTAATTAGAGTTATGTACTTCTGCGTAAGTAACAGTAGATCGCGATCTCAACGTTAATATATTATTTCATAGACGACACACCCATATACATAATGAACCAAATAATGCGATGAGTTAATTTCGATCCGAGAAACAAGTGGGGAGAAAATGGAACACAAGTACACAACTGCGTGACAATTTCGCAAAACCTTGTAGAACATCGTGTTTGAATAAAAATATTAAACTGTCATTAATATGAGTGAACGACGCGCGTCGCACATGTATTTATTATATTAGAATAAAAAAAAATAGAATGAATTCGTTTTAAAAAGGATAATAAGGACACGACGATACTCACAACACTCTACAATTTTATAATATTCTGTTCTTGTACATTGATATAATAACTTTTAAATGTACGAGCCTTTGTAATATGGTTGTCTCGGGACCGTAGTTAGTTATAACTTATAGATTATAAATATAGCGATTATACTGATTGATTAATTGGTAGTTATTTTTTCGATATTATATAATTTGTAGTTAATGTATTCTTGATGTAGTTTTTACTTTCAAAACAAAAACAAATTTATATTACATTTTATTTTAAATTATAAGTGAAAAATTAAAATACCACTATAATCAACAATCTATTATAGAAATAAAAAATCTTTTTTTTTCCCCGAAAATTTGTGATTTTTGTTTGTTAATTTTATTTTATATTATCTACCCCGCATTTTCTCATATTATTTTATGCTAAGAACGCTTTTATGCTTACTCACACGTGTTGACTCCTATCATACCTACCTAAGTAGGTATATTAGATAGACAATTTTACTAAAATAAATCTATTTTACTTTGTTATTTTACAAAAATGAATTCTCGGATTTAAAAGTAAGAATATTGTCTAGGTCATTTATAAATTTTAAAATGTTTATAAATTGCTTAAAAAATGTGTTGTATAAATAATATACTTGATTTTAAATTTGATAAAAACTTCGATCAATTCATTTTAATATCAAAATATCAAATATAATAGTCAAATTAATACTTTTATACATTATTTTATACATGTTAATAACATGTTTTATGATAAATTATGAGTAAGTAAGTCAGTACATGTAGATACGACGTCCTTTTAAAGTTGTCTCAAACGACATAATTCTGACAAACGATGAGTTTAGGAGTAAACAAAAAAAAAACTACCGCTGCCTGCTGGACATGGCGATGTCTTGTCCTACCACATCTTGTCGAAAAGTAAGTAGGTACCCAGTTTGAAAGAGAGGCACTAGTGCACTACATCGAGTTTGCGCGTAGTGACGTCGACGATTTTAAATGTAAACAAAACCAGAAATTGTCTATAAGTTCATAACATCGATATATAAGGAGTTGATGACGGATAAGTGTACACCAAACACCGATTAAAGATATATTGGTATTTTATATAAACTTATTAGTTATTAAGTATATATTATGCTACCTACGAAATATGTCAATGTCATCAATATTTTTTAATTAATAAGTTTATCACATTAATATCAACTCAATGTTTAATAATTTAGAACGATTTATTGAAGAAATTAATAGAGCGTATCTCTGATTGCTCGAGACCTCGGTAAATTCGGAATATTTTCTAATTCTATTACTCATACTTATGTAGGTACTTAATTCATATACTTAAGACTTGACAGTTCATGAATATATCTATAGAAATGATAATACTATTAGGCATATAGTATGTACTATATATAATTCATGTGCACGGTGCATACTAATGTTGTAGGCGTTAGCCAATAGACTCTAGGTCACGTATGTGGTTACGTAGAGATTTCAACGACGTTCTAGGCGATATACCAAATGTTATCAAATTTATAATGCATCAATTGAATACAAGACACGGTAAAAAGAAATGTATAGATAGCAAGTTGTTGACGATTTGTTGTGGGTCGTATGGATAATAAACAACTGACAATAATAATGTACTCGGCAGAATCCTTAACATTTTGGGCGCCACTGTTATTGTTTTTGAAGCTCGATAATGTAATATAATATTATCTGTTTTCGAACGGCTATAAGAAAATTATAAAAAAATCTTGTTTACCTAATTGTACTGGGTTGTACAGGTAAATCATGCGAGCGTAGCGGGGTGGAGTCACGTAAATAAGAGGGGAGAGGAACCTAAAAAATGAATAGGTATGCTAGCTGTGGCTTGCTTAAGGTATAAAATAAATTAAAATCTTGTCATCGGTTACTATAAAATGGTAAACTTGAACGGAAGGGACGAAACAGAATCAACGAATATATAATAATATAATATACAAATCATTACCCGTTTACGGATTCTCTCCAAATTCCACCAGCAGCGAATGAAAAATACTTGTCGAAGGCGTATATTACACACCTGAGTCGTACACGTACGCGACACACACTGCCCAAACACAACGGTCGTCGACGACGACTCGCAACACTACACGTTCCGTTGACGGGCGTGCACTGACTCGCGCACGCGCACTAGGAAGGAAAATCGACAGCGTATAATATTATTATAATATTATACTGCCCGCGCGTACTTCTCTTCACCGATGACCGACGTCGTAATTTATGTGACTATAGTGACTAATGAGTAATGACAATATCGCGAAAATTATAACGTAAATATATGATACAATATTATAAATAATTAACAATTATCATTATTTTTTAAGACCGTCCTCGGGTCAATGCGTAAATGATGTTTAAATAATTGACGATCGATGGTGTATTAGTAATTATTACTAATTACTGTCCGACAAAATTACAGTCAAGCGATACGCGGTTATCAATTTTTTTTTATTGCTCAATAGTGTAGAAAACTACACAAAATATTGGTGCGCTGTAATTTGTAGTTCGCGGGAACGCGTACGGACGACCGTGCGAACCATTGATACACTGACTGCCGTCTGCATTTCAAAATACCGCTCATGAGTTACGTCGATCTACGACAGAGAAAACAATAAAATGAAAACGAGCGAAGAGACGGGCCGAGTTTAGTGGCGGGAGTAGTGGTAGACGACGGTGGGACAAGTTGTGGTGGCGGCGGTACGTGCCTCCTACCTAAATGCTATTTATTTTTTAATCTTAAACACGACCTATAATACGTACATAATATTATATACGAATGCCGAGACGACCGCGCGCATACAGGTGGTTTTCGTTTCTTAACGGATTCCAGTTAAAAACATGAAGAATGATTCTCAACTACGGGTTCGCCGCCCGCCCGCCCTATCCACACCTGTTGTATGTCATAGTATGTAATAATAATAGGTATGTGTACAGGTAGTTGTAATAATAATAACGTGATTAAAATATTATTCAGGGTCTCCAAACCGAGATTCTTTTACTTCGGTCGTTCACGTTTCAAACCCAAACAGCACACAAGTCTCAACTGAAGCCTACGGGTACGCGTCGTCAAATTTTCTTTTTGTCTTTTGATCTTTTCATTCTTAGTATGATCTTCATTTTTTACGCATTGTGTACGTGCTCACTGCTCCGACAACAATAGACACTAGTATACCATAATATTACAATAATTCCATATCGACAACCATGTATATACAGCAAACTACACGTGTACTATAAACATTAAACTCGTGTAGCTTCATAATAGATACATATATTACATAATATTATAGGTACTACTCAAACTGTATCCATATTCCATATAAATTTACACGTGAACTGAGGGTTATAATGAAATATTTTTTTGAACTTATCAATTCTTGAGTTAAACTTATATCTATGTATTATACGACTTGTATGCTGTAATTCTAATACTACATAATACTTCTAAAACGCTTTTCGATGTTTACACTTGATCACTGAATAACTACCGTTAACTCTTGTTAACAGCAGTAACTTAGTAAATACTAAACAACTGCTTATACATAAATAGATGTACGAATAAAGTTTAATATAATCGTACGTGTTTAGTTAAAAAATAGGATATTTTGCGAATGTATTTCGTTCAAAACTTTAAACATTATGTTATCATAGCCATTATTTTCCATGTTATAAACGTGATCTACTACATTTCTACGGCTTGTAGGTAAATTTAATTTAGAGTAAATATGTAGGTAAACACCAAAATTATCCATACTATAAACACAGATTAAAATGATAGTAAAAATGTCTGTTTACGTATAATTTTATTTTATTAGGGTTAAATTGATTGAATGTCCTATGTTTGATATATAATGTTTTTTCAGTAATGCTGTATGATAATATTGTTATATACGATCAGCTGTAAATATTGAATAATAGTAGTCTATAAAAATTATATTAATAAAATAGTGTGCAAATAGTGGTATAGGATTATATTATATTATATTATATAGTAGGTACATATAGTATAGTCTTACAAGGGTGTATTTACCATTTTGCAAGCACTTGTAGAATTGCGAGTTAGATAATAATGTACTATTTTTATTTATACTAATAGATAATAGATATTTATCCAATAAATAACACATTGTTCTGTTCGAATTTCCGTTTTGATAATTGGGTTCCTAATTGCTTGTTTTTCTATCAATAGCCAAAGGAAATAATTATCAAAATGCTAAGAAATCGCTAAAAACAAAATATTTTAATTATTAATAGTAATACTTACATTGAATTAATGTTACAAATAAAAATTATTTGACAAAAATTAAATTGATAGATTGATAGATAAATTGTAATTTTTATTAATATACAAATTAATTAAATATTATAATTATATACTAAGATTGAATACGAATACCAAAATTTATAATTATAAATATATGAATTAAGAATTAATTAGGATTTTATTAAAAAATTATTAAAATGCTAAACCTATTCAATAATTTATATTATTATTAAATATATTTTTAATTCACTTAAATAGTTGGCATCAAGCAAATTATTACATATCAAAGTCAAACTTTGATACAAAGATATCGTGATACATTTTCGGATAAATAAAAATTATGTCGATAATTATAAATTTATAAATATATCGTTGTAAATATTACTTTAGTAGATAACCGGAAAAAAATTGAAAGTAAACACTATACACAACTGTATAGGTAAGTATCTACTTTTTATACATTAGTATTATGTTTTTCTCCTGCGGTTAACCACAGACATAATAATTCAATTATTATAAAATAAATTTAAAACAATTTTTTAGTCAATATACGGATACACACAAAATGTACATTTTTATAGATAATAGGTATAATCATAGATTCATAGAAAGCAAAATTCTCGAATTTAACCCGCGCAGACAAGTGTCTACTATGCCTATAAGTAAATATTAAATACTAAATACGTCCCAACAAAAATATAATAAACATTACACCTTTAATAATAACCTACGTGTAGGTGCCTAAAAACAATATTTCAACTAGCACAATAATTTTGTTTAACCTTTGTTCAAAATAGGCTTTAATATATCATGGTAATTATGAACTTTCGATATCATTTTAAAGCTTGAAAAATCACTTTTTAGAATATTTCATATTATTAAGACTCAATAATTGAGTAGATAAGTCAATAATTTTACTGTCTCAAGACAAAATATTTTCATAATATATAACTCAGTGTTCTTTCATTTCTGATTGAATTAATTTAAACATTGAGTTTTTAAATGTATAAAAATTAATAAGTATGTATATTCATAATAAATGTACTTCTATTTTATTTATAAAAATCTGATTTAAATACTCGGTATATCTTACATACATTCAAATACCAATAATTTAAGTACATAAAATATTAAAAATATTTCATAAAAAACTGATTTTATACATCAAATATATTCAAATGTATTTATTTATTTTACAAAATTAAATTATCTGTGGATAGAAAAGTAAGTAAAATTATTGATAAATAAAATAGCATTTTAATTCTCAGCTAAAAAATGTATGATTATCAAGTGAGAAAGTGGAACAAACAAAACTCTAACCAATCATATCAATTATTATTAAATCAATCATAAACAAACATTTGTATGTTTAAAAAAAAAATTGTTCTAATATTGTAAAACTTAAATACAGTATTATACGAGAAATTTAATCAACCTGGTTATTATGCAATAATAATTAAAACATGGTGGTTATAGTTACTAACGCATTGCGATTTTTTCCAATTAATTTCGTCCAGAAAGATTTTAGGTGAAGTATTATGTCCAAAAGTATTATTGATCGTGTTATTAACAAAACAAATATTAGTCTATTAAGTACTTTTAAAATGTCCAAGCTTATTTTTTGTCTACATATTAATAGGTATGAATAAAATATTTTTATTCAAATATATTAGGTATTTAATGAACCTAGCGTGCTGTTTGCAATGCCTGGTAATAATAACTATATTTATGAATATAACATTTATTGAACCTAGAATTTGAAATAAAAACAAAAAAATAAGCTTTATAAATATAAAACTTTAAAATGTTGTAATTTAGAAATATAATTACATCATTACATAATTTTGTATGAAATATAATATACTTCTAAAGTTATACCTACTATTAAGTATTAGGGGTAATAGTATAATACTATAACATCTTTTTATTAAAGTAATGAAATTATATTTTTTAAAGTATGGAGCCTACACAACGTAAAAACAAAAATTACGATTCATAATAAATTCGTATTTATATATATACCTACTACGCAGGACGTGTTTTGCTTTACTTATATAAATTCATAAAAGCGAAATCTACAATGTATCATGTATGCAAATAAATAACTATGTCTATGCATCTTTTTAATAATTCTTTATACCGTAAAAAGTATTTATAAAATACGGATATTGTGACTATTTAAAATTTACAATCAATGATATTATTTACTACCTACATTAGCACATACAACAGTTTTAAAAGTGTATTGAAGAGGAGATGATCATAAAACTTACAAAAAAATATCTATTATACAACTTGAATATTATTGTTATTTTTTTTTTTTTTGATTATAAAAAAAATCCATACATATGTTTTAAAAATGGTTTTATAATATGTTACTTATTCCATAATGGATAATTGCTTGTAAATAGGTAGTATTTTAATCCTCATAAGTATTATTTTTTTTAAACTATATATTATAATAGAATTGTATATTTATTATTAAATTAATTTCTTTACAAGTAATACTGACTAATTAGTAATTTTCCGTAAAATCACTCAGCTGTAAAGTAGATGTTAATAGTGTATCTCGTTACAAAGCACAATATAATTATTGTGTTAAATTTGAACTTGATGATAAATAATTGCATACAAGACAAACTGCTCATTTTGATAGGAGATGACTTATTTTTTTAAAGATATTTTATTATTAATTCATATTGTTATTTTCTATAGGTACCTATAATATGGTAGATTGAACTATTTTTTTTTATCAAAAACAAACCACAAATATTAGATACTTATATTATCATAATATTATAAAATGGTAATTTGGTATGTGATATAGATAATCTAAATATTTTAAAACGTGCATAGTGTATATAGCAATTAATAATTAAGGACTAGATGTAATGAGAAATTTTAAGTCCCAACGAATTATGATTTTTTAGATTTTACAAAATATCTAAATTCATTATTTGTCGTTTTAATTTCAAACACTTAATTAAATAGTGTAGGTACTTAGTTTCGGTATTTTTAAATTGGCCAGTATGAATAATTTATCAGGATCATTAAATTCAGATGTAAAGGTTTTTATATTCATAAACAAACATTTTATAAAATATAAATTTAAAAATAGTGTTCAATTGAATAACGCTCTGGCGCTCTGCTGTATAGTAGGTCACTATAATGGATATATTAAATTTGATTTAATGATAGATATCATTTTATACGAAAACGATTTGAACGGAGATGATTTGTCAGCCTATAATATAATTTCCAATGGTTAGTGAAAAAGGTGGTATATATTTTAATGACTTAAATACCATAAAATGTAAGTTCTTTTACAAATTATTGTTAGTCAAATTTATGGAAAATTTTGTATTAATTTTAACTACAAAATAATTTGCAAATATTCATGATTTTGAAGAATTTTTGTCAATATTTGAATTTCAAACGTTAAAAAAAAAATTGTGCCTATGTATTCTTATAATTTTCATAATTTTTGAATAATTATAAGACCAACTTATGAGGAACTTTGTATTAAATTTTCAAGTATTTTGACTCAGCAAAAAAAGTTTTATAGATATTTATGAAAAAAAACTAAAAAAACCGAATATTTCAAATGCCTATAAATATAATTAAAATAAGCGAAATATTTTTAAAATTAAATCATGTAAAGAAAATGACAATCTGAATAACTGGTGAAATTTTCAAGTATGTACGACTTATACTTAACAAATAAAAAATAATAATGAAAATAAAAAATAAGTAAATAATAACAAATATTAAAAATATTTGAGGATAAATCGTTATCGTTACGCGATAAAATTTAAAATTTAAATGCTCATAACATTTTTCCTATTATGAGGCTTCCAGTTTTCTCTATAGCATTTTAAAGGAAAACTTAGTGTTGAACTTTTACCTTAGATATAAATACAATAATATGAATTTTCAACTACAAAATGACATACAATTTTACGCAAATTTTCGCGATTTTGATATACATTGTAAAAATTTAAACTTAGATCGCTTATAAATAACGATTTTTGATTTTTGATTTTTTTTTTTACTACTGTAAGAACGATTTATAAGAAATTTTCTATTAAATTTTAAAGTATTTTCAAAATGTTTTTATCGACAATTCAAAAAAGGTCTTAAAAAAATCGAAAAGTTCAGTTGTCTATAAGACTATAAATAGTAGAAAAAAATCCAAAATATTTTGAAAATTTAACTGTATATAGATAACACTAATGTAAACATTTAGTAATGAAAAAAAAAATGTTTACAGTGATTCGTTTTTGAGTTACAACCAAAAAAAATAATCGGTTTTATCGAAAACTGGTTTTGCGTAATAATTCCCGTTTGTCCGTCATTTTTTTTTTTTGTTTTCCGGATTTTTTTTGAAAATTACTGGAAAATTTTTACTTTTAATCTCTATATAATGCACTAAGGCTATTAAATTTGCCATCAGAAACCACTCCCAATGTTTGAAATAAAAAAAACATTATTTCAACAAGTTATGCTGTACATACACAAAAGCAAAAAAAAAACTTAACTTAACACACGTAATTTTAAAATCAATACCTTCATCACTTCGTTTAGAATCTAAAACAAATTTTATATCAATAATAAATAAAATTAAAAAATTCAAAATTTAAAATACTTATAAATAGATCAATACCTATTAGTCTGGATATTTTGAAAATTTCATTGTATATAGAAAATTAAAATTAAATTAATAGTTGAATGTTTTTAGACTTTAGTTCAAACACATTACTTAATTTAGGTAAAATTACAAAGTAACTAAAATCATTATGTATACTTGAATAATAAATGGTTATTAGTAAGACTATAGGATTTGTATACAACACTGTTTTTTTGCAACTTCTGATTATTGCTTTTATCAGTAATGTCCACGAATCACTTCATGATGATGTAAATGGTAGTATTGTTTTTTGCATATTTTATCACATTTTATCACATTTTGAGTAAAATGAATATTATTGCACATTTCGAATTTAGAAACGCGAAAAACGCATATTTTATGGTTTATTTTGTTACTAGACCTTTTTATGTAATATGTAATATAATGTCGAACAGAGTTTTAGCAAATATAAAAATATATTAAGGTCTAACAGAAGATCGTTCAGTTTTGAATATTTAAAAGATCATGTAATTGTTTCGTCTGGGTAATATATTTAAATAGCGTTAATACTTAAATAGTTAAAAAGATATTGTCACCGCACTGTTTGTTTTTTCTCTCGGACACATGCGCATCATGGAGTATGGATAAAACGCATTTATACAGAATTATTTTTTTTATGTTTTTGAGTAATCTTAGAGTAAAATCACCCTTTATAAAAACGATGGAGAATAATATTTTTGAGGGTATGACACATCGATTTGTTTAAATATTGTCTCAAAACAGTTAAAATAATTTAAACATCATTTAAATTTACAACAATTTTTTTTTTTTTTTAAGTCAAATACAAAATTTGATAACAATAAAGTATAAAACCAATATGTCACAGCATCAGAAATATTACCCTCTATAATTTTTGTAATAGGTAATTTTCTTCTAAGATTACTCAAAAATCATAAAAAACCAATTTTAGGAGAAAGCGTTTTATATATGTTGTGCGTTTAGATCTGAGAGAGAAACAAATATTGTGCTGATATTCTCTTAAGAAACTGTCTTAAAATTAAAATGTTGATACATTTTTAAGTACTAAATTGCTTACATATTTTCGTGATTTTTGAGGAATTTTGCAAAATTTAGTACGAAGAATTTTTTACTTTTAACACCTCAAAATTCCAACAGGATTTGATTTGTTATCTAAAACGACTAAAATCATTATTGAAGTTGAAAATCAAATGTTTTTTTTTGCTATAAAAAGGGTAATCACTTCTTCATACTCAAATAATAATTTTAAAATATGGTAAATACATTATAAAACTAACACTTAATGCACTGTGTACACTAAACATTTTACAGTTAACAAACAATATATTGTTGCATGAGCTAACTGCCTATGATGTTTATCTAAAAAAACTTTCACCACCACTCAGAATTTTAAAATATACACTTATGTATGTGCAAGTATGTCACATATATTATAAATAAAACCAAATGAAAATATGAACTTTCATATGTCTTTTTAGCATTTTTCTATAATTCAAATTTGAGTCGAGAGTCATTTTAATTTATATTATTATTAACAAATAACTATATATTATTAAATATAATAAATTACCATAAACCATATAATATAATATAATATAATATGTATTTGTAAATATTGATAAATATAAGAATATACGTCCACATTACAGCTAAATACACAACTTATCACTAAGTTATTAATCACCTATTAGAGTATTTAATAACAGTTAACATAACAATATAAAATTTGCAAATAACAATAAATTCACTAATTGACGTAAATAAACATTTAAGCCAAATCATAGAAAATATGGTAACCAAAACAACCAACTATAAATATTTCGTAGAAGGTATGAAACAAGTTCTAGAAGTCACACATTCTATAGTGTAGCCTTCTCAAATATACGTTTTCCATGTTATATTATTTATGCATATGGTTTCTTTGTATATTATATTTCAATTGCTAGTTACGAAAGTAGATACTTTATGTACATAAAGGCAATATATGTGACTTGCGTTTACAAAATTACGGGGACAGGTCGATTATTAATACCACAAAAACTGTTATAATAGATTTAACTATTTTATAGAAAAAATCCCGACAACAAAATAAATAGAAAATCATAATTATGTTTGAAAAATATTAATGTTCAAATAAATGTTTTTTTAATTACTTATTTATATGAAAATATTAATGACATTAACAAAACCCAAAATTGTATGGATAGGTCAAAATGAACTACATAATATACAAACATTCAAATCTATGCACAACAGGTTATAATATAATACTTGTCTTAAATGGCTCTCGACTCTCGATATTGACATTTTATTCTTAAGTTGTATTTTGAATTATATTAGGTTCACATAATATGTTATATTATATTGTATGATGAATTATAAGTTATAACTTATTTTTAAAAATAAAATCAGAAAATAAAAATAAGTACCTATATGTACTACAATCATCCGTAAAAACATCATATCCCTAATTCACTGTATTTCCATGCAGCGGAGTAAATATTAATTTAGATTCTAAGCAGTCACACACACACACACACACACACACATATAAATACATATTTTGAAAGTACAATATAGATTGTTTTTAAGATATTTTCAATTTACTCTATTTGTATTTTGAACCTATTCGGCTATTCACATTGTTTTACTATAAGGTGGTATTAACTAAAAAGTTAATAACAATAATACTATATACATAGTATAATTTGTAGTAAATAGGATATTTTGTTAGGTAGTAATCGGAGTATACAGCACAATATTATATATGAACATGATTAATGTTTATAGTATACTTAAAAGCAATTAAAAACAAGTACATCGTAAATTTAATGGTATTTTTTAGATGAGTTTTTGCTTGGATGGTGGGATATTGGAAATCGAGCAGTCTTTTTCTTAGAGATCTTAAGACCTACCCTACATACAGCTATATTTGTCCAACTAAAAAATGATAAAAACCCTTAGAGTTTTTAGCCAGCTAATAAATTCCATTGTTATAATTTATGGTCAAATTTTATTGCAAAAAATTAACATATAGATTATGTATTTACTGTCTAAGCGTATTATTTTGATTAGCAAGATATTGCGTTATTATTTTTTTTGCGTTCAAGACATATTTTGTAACACATATTAATAATTGCTAAGATAATATGTGAAATCTTACAAGCGCATGTGTAATTTGATAAAAAACAAGCCGGTGATATAATCACGTACGTTTTAATTTATAAGTGTACCTATTTTATACATTTATTACAATTGAAAATACGTCCAAAATATTTACAAAAACTAATTTTAGAAATTTAATTTGGGGCTTGGGAACAAGTACGTTGGGTATAATGTAAATAAGAGGATTTATTATGAACATTATGTACCTATGTATAAATAGTATATTAAATGGTTTATTTAATGTATAAAGTACGTCAAATTTTTTATTAGTTTTTAAAACGATTATGAATTATGATAATATAATAATATTGTCACATTATTTTTACACCATTAATACGTATAATCTGAATATAGTAATTAATAACAAACAAAATTAAATTCTATAATAAAATATGAGTAAAAACTAATAAGTTTTAACAACTACATGTTAATACCTATTGGCTATTAATAATGTAGTCAACTATCAATATTTATAATCTATGAGAAAAAAATATTTAGGACATTCACGAATAATAAAAATATTATTTTTTAAATTACATATGTACCAACCTACTAATGTTTCGTAATAGGTACATGCAATCTAGATTGGTCATAAATATTATTATTCATAAGATTTTAATCATTATACCTAGTTATACAATGTGACATAAGTATACAACGTTAATAAGAATTAACTGTATATAACTATATATAGAATCGACTTTTAGTCACGCTTTTATAATATCAATAAATAAAGCAAATGACCTTTAAAGTTTCTCAACTCAGGTTTACCTATTTGCATGCTGTACGTTTTGCAAACAAAATAAAAGGAAAATAAAATCGAACTACTAACAAATTATGTTGTTTTTAAGTATAAAAAAAAAACAAAGAAGTTGCTTTACTTTATAGTAGATTTTGTGAGTAACTTGTTATTATGAAGATAAGTGCAATATATATATATATTATATATTGAAAGAAAATTGCACTAATTGTGTATATTTTATATTTTGAATTCCTATAAGAAAAATGTATGTTAACCTTGTATTACATTATCAAGATGATAAGATTTTAAATAAAGAATGAACATTTTTTATAATTTAAAATGCCTTTAAATTACTTGAAATAAATCTAAATATTTTTAAAATTGCATTGTGTTGTAAAGAATGTATAGTGAAATGTTTTTTTTTTTTTATAAAGTAACAAAAATTGCTTTAAGATAAATTATTATACTTTAGGTTTAAGTATCTAATGTAGTCAATATTTGAATTTTCATTTTTCATTTTCTCGTAAAAAATACACGTGACTTTAAGGTAAATACATGAAATTAAAAAAAAAAAGTTTTATCAACATAAATTAAAAATCTTCAATTTCAAATACAATGTAGGAATAATCAACTAAAAATAGCCAATATGCATGGGAAATTATACAATGTTTTACTTATATAACCTAACCTAGTAACCTAACTTAACTGGGGAAGACTATTGGTCTTCAAGAAGGGAGTGGATGTACTTTATGATGAGATGATGGGATCAGTACATTTTCCCGACAATATCAAATTATATTATAAATGTGTCAACATTTTTTCAAAATTTCGATAAATTTTATATTATATTATGTTATTTACAAATTAATCTTACATTCAAAATTATATAACAAATAATAACACATTTCTCTGGCATATCAAATTGTATTGTAAATATAGGTGTGTCAAAAATTAATAATAATAAAAACATTACACTACCTATTTACAATTTAATTTTATGAGTGATTCCTCTTAGCAATGATAAATTTGATCGATTTCCTCTGTCATTTATAATTGCATTAATATGTTTTTCTCGTTCAGAGTACATATTCTCTGCGAGTTGTGTATATAGTATGTGCCCTTCCACGAATTATATCTTTAGCTCTCTATTCCATTTGAATTTGCAATTTGAAATTATGTAAAATATATTATCGGGAAATTGAAGTGTCGGGTATTCGAGTGTCGGCCAAACACATTAGACCCCAAATTTTGAGTTACACTACTATGACAGACACAACAACAATGACGAATTTTTTTTTATTGTTATTTATTATTGTGTCTGTAACAGTGGCATAACTCAAAATTTCAATTTTTTAATATTTTTACATGTCTTATTATACTTGTACAATATAATAATACTGTTTAATATTATTGTTTTAAAAGTTTTCTTTAATATAATAAATAAATATTAGATAGTGCAGTACTATACGTATCTTTTACCTATAATGATTGTACTCTTGTTATTTCTATCACCATTCATTAATTAACACCCTTCATCCAATTATTATAATATCATATTTTTTTCTTCATAAAATCCATAAATTAAACTTACCTTAATTAATGACTCTACGGTAGGATTATCCATCAAAGTTTTCAAAAATATTATATCAGTCTCTTTAGCCTTTACATGATAATTGATTTCGTCCATATTATCACGAACATGTTGAAATGCAGCTATATCAAACAAAATAAAAAAATTGTAAAATTAATGAATCAATAAGTTATTATAAATGATAGTATGCTTGTACTGCTTGTATGCATGTTATATCATAACGGTGAATTGTTAAATAATAGTATGAGTATATTATGTCTTTTTTACGTAAATGATAATAATTGTCAATAATAATAATCTTATCATAAAGTCAAATAACAATTTTATTGTTTCAGTCGATATGAATATTTTCTCTAAGCTATCAATTTAACTTAACCAATAAGGTATGCAGATTAAGTACAAATACCTATATAGTTTGTAAAATGTGGGGTAGTGAAACGGCTGATTTCAAAAATAGCTATCTTGACAAAATTATTTAAGTCTTATTATCTTAAATTTTAAGATATGTTCACTAAGTATTATTAGTTAAAAAAATAAATAAAACTCTAATTAGTAAACACTAAACACGTTATTATGGTAAACAATATGGTTTTGCGATAAATAATCATTTTATAAAATTCTTTTCAGTTTTCGTGTACCTATCCTCTTTTATAAATCCCACAAAGGTGCTTTCAAACGGTTAAATATGTTAAAACATGTTCGAAAAAATAAAATATTGTACATAGAACAATTTTAATTCTAGTAGACTGTAATATCTACTGTATAATTTATACATACTTGTAATTTTATAATCTTATATTAACAATAAATTATAAACAATTCCAAAAAGCTGAGAGCCTGGAACCATAAACTAAGATAAATAAATATACAAATATTAATTCATGGTTAAGATATATTATCTTAAATTAAACACTACTCTCAAATACTATTTTTATTGTTTTTAATGCAATAATGTGTATGAATGATGTTGTTTTTATAAATAGTTAAGTAATACCTAACTAATAGCCAGTGGCCTAGCCAGGATTTTTCTTCGGGGGAGGCTAACAACTTTTTCACATCGTTGGTTTACCTAGGTTCTTCCATAAATGTAACATGCTGATGCCGAAGCATTATTAATAAATAATAAACAAAAAAAAAAAAAACTATGAAAATTTAATATCAGTAAAATACAATTTAAGACTTTTGTAGCGTTTTTCATAGACCATTAAAATAATATTTCAATTTTCTTAAAATTTTGGGGAGGGCTGCAGCCCTCTCAGCTCTTCCCCTGGTTACGCCACAGCTAATAGCTACTATGTATACAGTTTCATTACTACCTCTTCAGTTATTTGTCGTTTAATGCAATTTTAAAAATATAGAATTTTCCTACAACGTTACTCAAAGAAGTTTCGTTTCTTGATTATTATGTACATTGTACATCGTTCATTGTTAATCGTTCCCTTATTTTTAGATAAATTTATCAAATCTACGAAAAAAAATAAACGGAAATGAAAATAGAAAAAAATATTAAAAAATATTAAATGGTTAATAAAAATTCAAAAATACTTAATCTATAATCACTAATTATAAAATTACAAAACACACTACTACAAATAGTGCCTGAAACTTTACATAATAAATTTACTTTATAGTGATATATAATTCATATAACACCCGAGTTAAACGCACACAGAAACACTTAAGTTAGACTCATATCTATAAGTAATTGTTGTCATTTGAAAATAATGTTTGTACAGGAATAATAAGACGTAATAACAGTAATCATACGACGTTACGAAACATTATTTGTACTAAGGATAGATTCTACTATATCTGTATTCATAGTATATATAGTTAATAGTTATATATGTATAACGTATACGTAAATTAAATGATCTGTAAATAGACAATTAAGCGGCAGTTAACTTAAGTAGTCCACAAAAATATGACAATTTATCGCACCACAAATGAATACCTATATAAATTCGGTGATTCCTAAACTATGTAATAATTATAATATAGTATGAACTGCGATTTATTCATCAAGACGTCAGTAATGATTTGAATACCTATTGTAGCAAGAAAACAATTATTGCTTTTTATTAGAGCGTGTTTTAGGCTTTAGCCTTTAGGATTAGACGTTTAAAACAGACACATACAGGACATATAGGACTAAAAGAAATATCAGGTATGGCAATATAGCATATTATCTCAGGTCATATTCTCGTATTTATGTATTATAATTGTATTACTCGTGTTTTATTGATAGTAATTAAGAAATAATTTATAAACCATATAAAACAGTTAAATATATGTTAAAAACTTAAATTTAGAAATAGAAATGTTCGAATAAAATTAGCAACGAATTTGCAAATTGACATACATTAGTCAGATTATAAAATCTAAAAAAGGTTAATTTAATTTTGTACCTTAAAAAAACGATGTTCGATACGACTATAATATTATAGTTTTATAATATTATAGTCGTCCGCCTTAGTAATACGTCAAGATTATAATACAATTCAAACACCCACGTTTAATAGATTCTGTACGTTATACGATACATTTTTGACTTACTCTGAAGAAATAATATACATTTTTATATATTTCAGTATGGTTTGGATGATATCTCAAAAGTTCAGAAAAAATTTTAATTTACTCGAATAGGTGAAAATAAAAATATGTATAATATGTGTATAGATTATTTTCAAAAGTACACATTGATCTATTATCTGCCTAGGTAATCACCAAATTGACTGATGAAAATGTACCTATATCTACCTAGAAAACCATTTGAAATGATGACATTTCTAAAGCATTATTATTTTCTAAATGTCGTTTACGGGGATAGCTTCTTTAAGGATCATAGATCCCAAAAGCTCTCCTTTACGAGACGGCGGATGCGAATGTCTGTGCAGATATTTTCCGTTAATGTTTAAAAATAGTACCGTTATCGTGGATCTTGTGCGACGAAACGTGATCGACGCTGGCCATGCTCGCCAACAGTTCGCGTCGGTCCGACTTGTTCCTGACGAAGAACACCATAATAATATTGTCTCGCACACGACGTCACCAATATTTTTTTGTTTTTTAAATATCGAACCGCGGGCCGAGGCCGAAACGTCGGTCCAAGTCGCGAACAGCACTCCTCGAAGATATGTGGACGACACTCGAGGCGGCGACGGAGTGTACGTACGATATGCGCGCCACGGCGAACGTGCACCGACTATCTTCTGGTTTCTACCTACGGTCGGACTTGCGCCCGAACTCGGCGGCGGCGGCGGCGGCGTTGAACATGGTAACCGAACCGAACCGCGACCGTGCGCGTATCGGGGTGCGTGCGTGTGCACACTACGTAGCCGAGTCGTCGTCACCGGTTGTGCGTGTGTGTGCTTTGCGCTCCGGTGGTGTGACCGTGTTTGTGTGCGTGCGTGTGTGTGTGTGTGTGTGTGTGTGTGTGTGTGTGTGTGTGTGTGTGTGTGTGTGCGCGTGTGGGATGGGGCGGGAAAGAAAAAAAAACCGGTGAAAACGAGCGCGGCAGACGAGCGCCGCACCGCTCTCCGCCGCGCCGCGTCCGGACACGAACACGACTTGTCCGTATAGAAGTTGACCGCCGCAGCCGGTTTTGGCGGAATCCACGCGGCCGCGTCTGAATGCTGATCGGTTTCTCTCCGACCGCGACAACACGGCGGCGGCGGCGGCGGCGGGCGTTTTGTCGTCGCGACCCGCGCGCGGCCCGCAGCCGAGAGAAAGGATTGAGGTGGGTCCGCCGACTCCGCCGCGTATAGACGACTATATTATAATATTATATATAAATATTATCTACTTTAAACGGTTTGAACAGGATTTTAACGGTCCGCAAACGTTTTCCTCCGTCAAATTCGCGGTATACTGTTTAAAGCTAGTTCGGTACACTTTAATTTGATTACATAATTTCTATTTGGCCTATTCGAGGTTAGGTTATTTAGCATAATTCGTGTACCTATTACCCGTGTAATGCTATTACATTATCACATACGGAAACGAGTAAAAACGTTTAATTTTTTTATTTTTATTTAAATTAGAGTCGGTATAGTGTGTTTACCACACTTTTCACTGTGGTTTGGTCTTGAGTAGAATTTAAAGCGACGGAATCGAATTGGATTAACATCAGACACAGCCGATATAGGTACCTATTGGGACGAATTATTTTTTACGCGTACCGTGGTTTATAGAATCTAGTCATTTTCTGTTGTTTATAGTGATCACATATTATAAACTATAATAGGTATAATATAATAAAGTTTATTACATTTCACCAAGTATGTGAAATTAATTTTTCAAATTTTTATTGATGTTTGAAATGTTCGACATTTCATTAATTTTAGATTCTGAAAGAAGAATTTTAGATTTTACAACCATGTGTGATTTTGTGTACATTATATGGTATACATGATAATCCATGAAATGTGGTTAGTTATTCAATTTTGAGAATGGTTTTTAATGCAAATTGGATTTAGTTTGAACATTCCTGACGACAAAATTAAAAATATCCAGTACTTTTCAATTTTTTCACAATAATCAGATAAAATAAAAAAAAAAAACGTGGTCAAGTGGGTACCGTTCTGCTGTACATTAGGGAGTGAGGTGGACCTCGGACTAGGGTAGGTTAAATTTGAATGCAATGATAGGTATCATTGTATACGAAAAACGATTCTGAACGAAGATGATTTGTCAGCCTAGGATATAATTTCCAGTTGTTGGTGAAAAAGGTGGTTTATGTTTTAATGGTCTGAATACACAAAAATTTAAGTTCTTTTATAATTATTGTAAGCTAAACTTATGAAAAATCTTGTATTAAATTTTAAACTCTTAGCTACCTATACAAACATTTTTATGAATTATACCTACAAAATAATTTGCAAATATTCATAATTTTGACGAATTTTCGTCAAAATTTGAACTTCAAATGCTAATAAAAAAAAATTGTGCCCATGTATTCTTATAATCTTTTAATCACAATAAGAATAATATATGAGGATCTTTGTATACAATTTTCAAGTATTTTGATAGGGCCAAAAAAATTTTATCGACACTTCAAAAAAAAATTCTTAGGAAAATCGAAAATTTCATTTGTCTATAAATAGCTCAAAAAAAGTCAAAATATTTTGAAAATCAAATCAAGTAAAGAAAATGACAATCTAAATAACTGGTAAAATTAAGTATTTACAACTTATACTATTTGAATAACAACAAATATCAAAAATCGTTTGAGGCTAAACCGTTATTTAACGCGGTTTTGTAAAAATTTAAATTTCAACACTCATAAAATTTTTTTGTCTGAATCCGGTAGAGTTTTTTTTACAGATATTTGAAGAAAAATTTATGGAGAATCTTGTACCAAATTTTCAAAACTTAGTTATAAAAGAAAAAATTTTTACGATTTTCCAACCATAAAATTACTTGCAAATTTTCGTAATTTTGACATATTTCGTATAAATTCGAACTTTAAGCACTCATAAAAAAAAAATTGTGACTAACGATTTCGGATTTTTTTTTATCACTTTAAGAACAACTTATAAGAAACCTTGTATTAAATTTTCAAGATTTTCTGGTCAGCCAAAAAATTTTTATCGTTATTTAAAAAAAAAAATACTTAGAAAAATTGAAAATTTCAATTGTCTATAAATAGTTAAAAAAAAGTCAAAATTCTTTGAAAATTTAACTGTGTATGGAAAACACTAATATAAACATTTAGTGAAAATTTCAAGTATTTACATCGATTAGTTTTTGAGTTATAGCAAAATAAAAAATTCGATTTTGACGAGAACTGGTTTTGCGTAAAAATTCCCGTTTTTCCGTCATTTTTTTTTTGTTTTTCTCGATTTTTTTGAAAACTGTTGGAAAAGTTAACTTTTTACCTGTATAACGCACCAAGGATATTTACTTTTACATCGGAAACCACCCCCATAGTTTGAAATTGGAGCATTATTTCGACTAGTTATGCTGTACACAGACAAAAAAAAAAACACACATCATTGTAAAATCAATACATTCATCACTCCGTTCAGAATCTAAAAACTATCAACTTTTGACAACCTATATATTAATAATTGCATAAACTAATAAAGCCAATTTTTTCAAGTATTTTCACGTTAAAATTTTTAACTTTTGTTGATCCGTCGGAGAGTTTTAGCTACTCAAAGTTCGTTGGTTTTAGAAGGTTTTTAGGTGTTATATTATATCAGTACTAATTAGCACCGTCAGATCTGGGAATTTTATTTGTAAAATCCAGTAGCTATAATAGTAATGAATATCGTCGACCCCCATGGTGTAGCGGAGAGTGGGAATAATATTTGTACCTGTTGGCTGTTACTACCTATATAGTTTATTATCAATTGTCATATAGTTATAATTAATTCGGCTAATATTACTACTTATCACTAATTATCTAATGATGAGTTATAACACATTTACACTCAATAAACACTTCCCAAAACTACCCAACTTTGAGAAGCTGTATCTCATCAACAGATTAACGAAAAATGAAAATTTGAATGTGATAATTCATAAAAAAAATGGCCATATTAATTTATGAAATTCTTAGTACCTATATAGGTTGTCATTTGAAAATAAAAAGTTGATAATGGTTTATCTAATAAATATAAGGATGAAAATATGGAAGAGTTCTACAATTATTCTAGAAAAGTATGGATCTTAAATTTAAAAAAAATCAATAGTTTTTGAAATAATGAGTGTTGTTTGATAAAAGAATCACTGTATATTTTTCACCGGGTGTTGAAAAAGGTAGTGGTTTATGTTTTAATGACATGAATGCCCCAAAATCATGTACAAAAAATGCCAATTTAAACAACTGGTGTATCGGTGTATGTTTACGATTAATAATTTTTAACTACCTATAACAAAAATCTAAAATTATTTGTAAGTAAATCGTTATTTTACGTAAAATTTTGGATAAAAATTTAAACTTAAGATACAATTGTTTTAATTGAGTAACGCTCAACTCCTTTTATAATTATGGTATGTCAAACTTATGGAAAATTTTGTATTAAATTTTCAACTCTTAGCTACTTATCCAAAATTTTTTATAAATTTTAACTAGGTACAAAACAATTTGAAAATATGTGTGATTTTGACAAATTTCGTCAATATTTGAATTTCAAACGCTAATAAAAAAAGTTGAACCTATATATTCTTATAAAAATGTTTAATCACTATAAGATTAACTTAAAAAAATGTGACTAACGATTTTTATTTTTTTTTACTGTTAAAAACTGTTGTAAAATTATTATTTTTGACCTCTTTTTGCACCAAGGATATTCATTTTTCTATCGGAAACCACCTCTAAAGTTTGAAATTGAAGCATTATTTCGACAAGTTATGCTGTATACACACACAAAAAAAAAACACACACACATAATTGTAAAATTAATACATTCATCACTTCGTTCAAAATCTAATAATAAGAAATAACAATCATTATTACGTAAATTTAATCTTCGAAAAAATCTGTTTTTTAATTGAAATTTTTACCAAATATATATAGTTTATATGACCATTTTATAATTTTATGTATGTATAATGTTATTTTCAAAATATGTTGTATCTTTTGCAGTTACTTATATAGGTTATAAATACTTGAAATTTGAATTTTTTCAGTTTTATTTATATAGGTAATAAATATTAATAAAAACACATTTTTTCACATTCAACATAAAGTTTTCCATAAGTTTTCTTCAAATAACTATAGAGAAAGATAAGTAATCTTTTTTTCCCCATTTTTTGACGATTTTAGTGCATTTTCTTAAGTTTTTAGAGCATTTTTTACAATTTCGTTCATTTAATGAACGATTAACAAGAGACTTTCTGCAAACTGCCGACGGTATGAATAATAAATTATATAGCACGACAAGTTATCGTCGATAACAATTTTATCATAGCTAGGCCTCGATAAGTATTACTGAATTAGTCACCAATTAATGGGTCCAAAACTAAACAAGTAACAAATTCTATAGTAACAATATTATAAAAATAAAAAATAAAATATGAAATATTTTTTCTAATTTCTAAATATAATTTAAATGCATTTTTATAGTGAATTTTTTAAGTTGTTTAAATCATTTTTGCATTTTTTGAGATATTTTAGAGCATTAAAATCCCACCCCTAATTATTATACATAATATTTTAATATAATATTATAAATGTTCACTTATAGCGTTTAAGCAATTATAAAATGACTAAATCGATTAATAGAATAAATTATTTAACATTTTTACATAATAAATGAATAAATAAAATAAGGATGTTTATAATTAAAGATGTTTGTTAATATTTATAATTAAACAATTTGTCTTATAATTATTTATAATTGTATTATAATTTTTTGTATTGACATATTATATCTAACTAGTAATTTATGCTTATAAAAAACAAAAAAATAGATTTAACTCATAATTTTGTAAAATGAATTTAATATGACGGCATGATCGTTAATCACCTATTAGGACTAAAGATATTTGTATTGTAATAAAGTAAATCTCACTAAATCATTTAATAAGTGTAAAAATTGTAGCAAAACTTGTCACCGGAAATGCCTTAAGAAATTTAAACAGACGGAATAAATCATTGAAATCAATAAAAATGAAATCGTACAAAAAAGTGAAATAACAAATAATTCTAGTTTAGCATTACCTATAAATTTTTTTTGTTTTTATATTTTTATATTTTTTATGTCTGTCTACAGCATAACTTAATAAATAATACTTCAATTTCAAACTTAAGGGGTAGTAAAAAATATTAAAAAATAAAAATTTTATGAACGTCTGAATTTTAAATTTTTACAAAATTGCGTAACAATAATGATCTATCTCCAAACGATTTTCAAAATTTGTAATTATTTAAAAAGTATAAGTCGTAGATACTTGAAAATTACACCAGTTATAAAGATTGGCATTTTCTTTACATAATTTAATTTTTAAAAGATTTGTAAGCATTTGAAATATTCGTTTTTTTATTAATATCGATAATATTTATTACTCTGCTCAAAATCTAAAAATATATCTCTAAAATTTTTGCATTTATATTATATATACATCAATAAAGAATTAACTAATCAACCTTATTAACTAGGCCATTGTGTTATATTTTTTATAATATTTTCATTAGGTAGGTACATATTATGCTTTGTTTATTTTAATAATGTAACTTACTGTTATTCAGTAATTAATGATTAATATGTATACAAAAAAACATGTAGTTCTATCTTCGTTACAAATCAAAAAATATATTGTTTATTATATGTACATCATTTTAGTATTAAAGAGCGATTCTTAAAAACCCTATTCATGAATAATAATTTCACTATTATTTAAAATATGTATGTAAAATGCAAATAGGCTTTATTTAAATAAATATATTTTTTTAAATAATAATTTACATATTACAGCTTAAATAATAAAATAGTTATCAACCTATACCTATAAACATATTCAGTGGTTCTTAAAAATGGGTGAGAATTTTCAGCGGAAACATTTAAAAGGGTATATGATGTGTAAAAAGTTGGCGGAAATAAATGGATTACATGTTACTAAACTAGCAATACGTGCGATTGCATTTCATACCTATATGGTTATGCATAATCATTACTAGGGTAGACAATTAAATAATGCAAATGCCTTAAAAATCTATTAAATTGTTATGCAGTTATGCCCTAAAAATTATAAAAATAGGAGTTTCCATAAATATAATTTAAAACAAAAAACAATAATAGATTTTAATATTTTATTTTAAATAAAGAAATTATTTAAATATTATTCTGCAAATGATAAATAATGATGAAATTATTGATAAATAAAGACTATGGTATTTCGCTTACATGATTATCTCTTCATCTTAAAACCAAATAGAAAAAAACGTAGGTAGATACATTTTAATAACAATTAACGACATTTTAATTCTTACTTAATTCTATTTTTTATTGAACAATTAAATTGAATAACCTATAATAACTGATATGAGTGAAAAAGCTTAATTTTTTGTCTAAAACGATGTATCTAATATACATATATTAGCTAGCCAATTGAATATTGATATTTGTAAATCTTGAACAATGATTTTGTGATTCTCGATTCATTAAGTTGAAAATGTCTTAAATTGTAAAGGCATTTCTTTAAAATGTTGGATTCTAAACCTAAAATATGCTTTGAAAATACAAAAAAAATCAAAAATATGCAAAATTAAATATTTTATTTACAGAATTGTTAGGCTATGAAATACATTTTGGTATAAGCTGACTATTTTTTAAACCAACTTATAAAAATATGCAAATGCATACAAATGTCGGCTCTAATCATTACACTATTTGCCCATATTATTTTGAATATATAATAATTATTTAAATGCATTTTATTCTTAAGTTTAATTTATAGTGTAGGTAATAGTAATTAAATTTATACAAAAAGATATACAATATAGAAACTATTTTTAATTATTAATTGTTCTATTATTTTTTACAACAATATTTTTAACAAAAATTAATTTAACCTAAGCATTGTATTACGAATAGTAAAATAAATACTTAGTAATATTATATAGATTCACAGACCACATAGTCTCCACCCTAAATCGTGTTTGATATATTTACAATAATTTATCATTGAATTCAAATTTAACACATCTATTACACTGATCCACTGGACACTTACTGAAAAGAAATCGAAACCCACTTATCCAGCTTTTTTATATTAATAAATACGTATAAATCCGTAATTGATTAAAAAATAAACATAAATAAATAATTAATGCTTTCATTATAATTATACTATAAGTTGTACTACGAAGTATATAGTTATTATAATTTCAATATTTTTAATATAATATTTTTCTGTACATGGTGAGAGAATGTTACAAAACATTGTCACTTTCCAAAAAACGTTAACTAATTACCTATCAACAATGTAATCAACAATTATAGGATATTTGTGAAATTTTAAAAGTACCTATAAGCAATAACTTATAAGGTAAAATTGGTGATACCGAACGAATTTTATTTATGTTAAAATATTTATTAATAATTAATAAATAAAACTAATAAAGTTGATACCTTATTATTATTATTATTATTATTATTATTAAAAAAATTGTTTTTATTATTGTACCTAGTTAATATATTAATCATCTAGAGAGCGCTATGCGTTGGTATAAAAGTCCGAAATACGTTTGGCGCTTCACGTTAGTTTCACAATCTATGTTATTATCAATCGAAGTGTCTTAAATTTTATATTAAATATTTGGACATTTTTTCTCGGATAGTCGGTAATAGTGTAATACAACTAGGTTAGCAATCTAGTTCTTTATAAAGTTTACTTAAGACGTACAATTAAGCTCTGGAGTTCTATGTTCGAAAAAATTGTAAATAATGCATATAATGTTTGTATGCTATCAAATTCAAACTTTTTTGTAATATTAAAATAAAAAAAGTAATATTTATAGAAAATTGAAAATTTATACTTTAATGTACCTATAAAAATTAAAAACCACACTCAAATGGTTTTAAAATATTTTAATTAATTCTAAGTTAGTTGAAAACAATTATGTAAATACCTCAGCTTTAAAATATCCTTATAAATATTCACATAGTTCCGGTTGCTCAGATTTGTACTTTATTATATTAATATTTTATTAGATTAATACTTTTTTTAGAATTCAAATTTAACAAAATGTATTACAATGACCTTATCTAATGATCAATTACACTCAATACCTATACTATACTCGTACAGCAGGTTGATTTCCTATGTTTTTATAAATCTTTTTTTAAGATTATGACATTCATTTTCTTTTTAATTTGGCATATAATTCCATCAAAATGTTTTTCTGCAGTGTGTTTATTTGCTTCTTTTACAATACTCTTAAATTGGATAATGTAAATACTAAATATCTAAGTAATTAAAATACAAATACCTATACCTTCCAATACTTTTAATTTTTAAAGTCTTAACATATTTTAAAATTAACTACTCGTAAAAGCAGAAACATATATACCTAACTTATTTGTAATATTATAAAGTAAAACCTGGGTACGGAAAGGGTGATCCTTAATTCGTAATCGTACATTTAAAATTACAATCAAAGAGACACATATACGTTGTTAGCCGGTTCGGGAGTTATAATAATAGATTTTAAAAAGGCAAGGGGGTGAGGTTAAACGAGTTAAAAATATTGTAAATACAACTATGATTAATCACGAATTGTAATGCAAAATGATTTATCATTTCAATGAATTTCGACATCAATAAATGTACCTATATACATTCATGAATCATGACATGCTATTCTTTTTTTACACCACTATTCAAATGGGCTGATCCATTAAAATGAATATTTATTTATATGTTATAATATTAATGTAAAATTATATTATTTAGTTAAAAATCGACTATATACAGAGTTCTACTGCTTACTATAGACTAAAGATGACTGATCTTATTATAAATATATGTTTATTTTTAGATTTAACTATACGGTTATACTTTCATAGGCTTTCAAATGCTTTTTTGAAATTATTATCATTACATTTTAAAGAGAAGCCAATCAATAAACCTCTATCCATATCTTTATACTCAATATTTATAACACCTTTTCAGTCTTTTTACTGCTCCAATGAGTATTGTGGTGTGGCTTCACATTATAAGGCATTATAATATAAATGTTAAGTAACTTTATAGTCTATAGGTAAATGTTTGAAAATACACGTCACGCTTTGTCATAAACATATCTACGGTTGAATGACTGCATTCATGTAATGCATTTTATATGTTGAACTGCAATTTTTGTAAATTATATTGGTATCTACAAATCCACATTAAAATATTCATGGGAGAAAAATTACTCTAACTCAAAGTTACTGCAATTTTTTTAATTTATGCAATCATCTAGTTGATATGTGGTCAGAAATCATTAAAAATTGAGGTACGCGTATGTATAATATTAGATATTATTAGATAACATTATATGATTATCATCTCATCAGTTATACATTAATAATAATTAATATATAGGTATAATTAATAATAAGAATTAAATTAACTATAATAAAATAAATTCAATAATTTTCAAAACAGTAATCAGTGAAATAATTCTAAAGTAGGTAATAGTATATTTCAATTTTTTTTTCAAATATTATTTATGATAGTCTTCTTTAATTTTTTTTTTTAATCAATTAAAAAAAAACTATGTATCAAAATTAAATGAAAATGGCTTATAATAAATATTAGTATATGGTTAAACAGAGTAGTAGTAAGAGTTATTTTAATGATTTTTTTGTGTTATTATAAACTTAAATTTTACTTTAAAGTTTAACATAAAGTAAATAATCAAAATAAATCATAATACGATTAATATTATGCTAACATTATAACTTTTTTTCTTGCAAAATAAAAAGCTTAATTTAGTTTGACTTAATCAATTTTTATTTACTTTTAATGTATTGTTTTAATCCAGTTTTAAAAAATATTGTCAAAAAAATAGCTATCTTGAAAATAGAAACTAAACTGCGCATCAAATTTTTTTTCAATTTATGAAAAAAAGTGTTTAAAAAATTATGCTAACATATCTTATAATTAAATAATTAAGTAAATTTTTTTAATTACTGCTTTTAACACCCATATTTAAATATATTAATTTCCCGCGGTAATCCTAAGTGTTTTATGACTTTTAGAACATATATTTTACTGTGTAATATACCTTAAAAGATTATTTAAATACCAAAATAGTAACTATAATATTAAACAAAACTTTAGTTTTATAATAATAATAGTATTATAGTCATTATATTTTGCTTTAATTAGTGAAGGTTTGTAATTTGTAATCTGCTTGGCGATATTACTTACTTCCGAAATTAAATGAAAAGTAGACAAATAATAATTAAAATCACATAAACTTAAAAACCTAAAAAATACAAACATTTATATTTTTTTCATCAACGTTTAAAATTCAAATAACAACAAAATTAAATATATATAAAAAAATTTAAGTTTTAGTTATTTTAATAAAATTCAAAAATATTATTATTAGTAGTAATTTCAAACTTTTCACTACTATACTTAGTAAGTATTACTTATGTATATTATTAATTAATAATTACTATATACATGATACACGATGCACTTTTTAAATTAATTAAATAACTTTAGAGCTATTTATATTTGGTTGAAAATATTCAACTCGTTCTACGTATGAATTGTTTCTAGTACGTCGGTACCCATTGACTATTGTAATATTTGCTATAAGTTAATAACTGCTAAATTATATAATATATTATATGAAAAAAAAAATTAACAAATTATATTACTTGTAAGTTGTAGAAAAGTAAATTATTTAATAAAATATCCTTAGAAATATTCAAAAATAGCAAAAGAGCATTGAAATAAAGCAATAAAACACTAAAAATCCTTTAAAACCGCTTAAAAAAATAATTATTAAACTAATATTAAATTGATTGATTATCTATACAGTCGGTTTTTAAAATATTTGTGTTATTAATATTTTGTTTATATGTTGCTAAAATAAATAGTTTTTGATCTAAAGTACTACATACTATAGTATTTTATTTATACTTGATTTTAATTTTGTTTAAAGATTGAAAATCAAAAATACTTTTAGCACGTTTTTATATAAATAAATTAAAATAATAAAAAGTATAAAACTATAAATTAGCCAAAAAAAGTAAAATGAAATGTTATACATTTATTCTACATTATATTAATCACAGTTATAACTGAATAAACATCATCGTTTTGAATTGATAGATAAAAAGCAAACTATCCAAAAAAATCTGTATTCTTCTAAATTAAAATTTAACACTTCTATATAATTAGATATACCTACAGTAAATTTGTAAACTACTCATTTGACGGGTACACTCGACACTTTCACCCAGCAGAAGGACTCCCTCGCCACACCGGTCGTTCTTAAATCTAAGAATTTCTGTTTTACGATAGTGGCTCTGATAATAGTTGATTATGAATTATTTTTTTTTTTTGTAATCAAGCAAGATCCTGCAATGACATCCCTGATCTATATACTTACCAAAGTATAGGTTAATATTTGAATTATTTGATGTAATAAAATAATGTATTATTGTTTTATAGAAATGTCGTAGTAACAACATATTATTATTATTTAAATCTAATTAATAATATAATAGCTTGTACACACTTACCCAGTTTATTCCTGCAGTAGTCGCGTGGGGACGATGAGACTACTCGGGGAAAGACCATTACGTCCCGTGGCAGAAAACGATTTTAATATCCACCCGGCAGCGGCGGTGCCCTCGCGGTTCCGAAAACGGATTTAAATAATATAACGACGATGAAAAAGCGAATCACACACACGGTGGTGACGGCCCGTGGTTACGCTGTTGTACGGATTCCGCACGACGACGGTGGCCAAAACATTAATAAAATAGTATAACAATAATATAATGTTACTGCGGCTGCGTCACCTGACACTTTTCCGCTGTATTCGTCGCCGCCAACCCTCTGTGAGAGAATAACAATGTAATATTCATAACTTCACGAGTTATAACCGTATCACTATAGTGCGCGTGTAGTGCGATCTGTTACTATACTATACTACTACTAGCACTAAACTAGGCACCGCTATACGTTTATAGTATTATTATAACACTTCTTCTTCTTTTCATTATTTATAAGCAATTTTTTTTACGTGTTTAGAAAAACGACGATCCGAACGCGCGGTTACGGCTATTGCCTACCGACACTAATAGGTAAATAAGCCTGACAACTATGCGCTATTGTACCTACACATAAATACGAGTGAGACATACCGAGCGATCCATTGGGCTACACTTATTTTACAAGTCCGATGTTGTAGTTTAAAAAAAAAAAATGTTTATATTATGTACATATATATCGTACATGATATAAATATAATATTATGTTACCTACATAACGAATTATTTTGCTTTTAATTGATTTAATGACATCCCATTTAATTTCAGAAGTAGATTTATTTTATTTTCCTCTTTCTATTAATTTTGTTTTATCGAATTACCTTTATCGAATGACGAAATGTATAAAATTGTTCTGCTTTAAATAATGCATTTAAAATATAGTTAGTCATTAATTATAATAATTTAAAAACCTACTTAAACTACCGTAGTAACATAAAGTCGAAAATCTGTTGTTATTATCTATGTAAATAAATCGCTCTGTAGTCGGTATAGGTAAATGTAAGTCATAATAATATCGTCCCTTTCAATATATTATAATAATATTACGACGCCTATATTTTACACGGGCAAACACACACAAATTTTAAACTGCGTTATATACATATTACAGTACTTATATTGAGTTTAATACATTGCGCGTGACTAGTGGTTATAGAGTATATATATAGATTATATATATAGAGTGAGCCGTGATTTTTGATAACCCAATACGACATTGTCGTATGAGAAAAAGGGAAAGCGTCACAACCCCGCTGTATGTTGTATACTATATGTATGACAATGTAACACGTGTACAATGTACATAGGTAGTCGGCATAGGTAAGACCGATATCGATGGTGGATGATACCTAATAAGTCAAACCGTTTCTGTGACGAATGGATTCCCGACCCCGTTTTGTAATATATAGTGCAGGTACTCATCCGCACTGCATTCTATCTGACGTCGGCCGTGATAGTGATGGAAGAGTTAAAATTGGCAATGACGTGAAAGAAGCGTTTTCCATGGTTAATATTATATATTATTGGAATAAGAAATAAATAATACCTAGCACTTGGTAATAGGTACACAGCAAACACCTGATGAGCTAATTTGGTACCTATAACGTAATAATACGGGTTCATAATGTGAAAATCACTCTTGTATTTCAGAACATCAAAAAATGTATTTTTGCCGACTTTATGTTTACGGAAACGTAATTGTTTTAAATCAAAATGTGTGAAAATATGTAAAATAAAAAAAATCTTATTTTATTTAGGGTGTAATGCGAAACGTGCTTATTTTCAATCAGAATTTATAAATTTGCATTCAATAAAATAATGCATTTTCATAAAAATCCTAATAGTTATAAATTTATAATTAATTAGATAATAGATTACAATAGGTTGTAGTATTTACAATTGATTATATTATAATTTAATGTGTTTACACAACTATTTATATAAAAATTAAGTTTTATGTAATTTATAAATATTATATTATATTATTTTAAAGCATCACATAATTTACTTGACACATTAAATTTTGCATTTAAGACTTCCTACTGTCTATTAATGTGAATAAATATTTAACATGTTATAAGACTTAATGGTAAAAATATCATTTGTATTCTCTTGTTGGTAATTCTTTTACTATATATTTAAATTTTTAAAGGAGTTATGACTTATGACATGAGTATGTACAATATCAACAATTAAAAATTAAAAATTCTAATAATTCGCTTAATTATCAGCAAAATAAAAACGATATTGCATACGTACATTTCTTGTAAATGTATCGTAAAAAGTTAGTATGGTCAAAGTGAAATACCGTCTTTGTAAGTTTGTTCTTTGCCATCTCAAATCGTCCTGGTTCACTTTAAACATTAGTTACCTATATTATTATCAAGTCTGGTGTTATTTTTTTTAAAGTCAAACAGCATTAAGTTGATAGCTGTAATTGAATATCTAGTTATAAGTTACTAGTTACCATCAGTGTAAAATAAAATCAGGTCGCAGAGCACTTACAATATTATTAAGTTTAAGTGGAACTCGGTTTAAGTGTAATTCATTTGGAGTGTAACTTGTACGAGGGCAAATTTAACTTTGGTAGTCAAAATGTTTTATTGGTTTTGAATACGTTTCACCAATTCATTAAAATTTTAGTGAAATTAATATTTTTAACATACACTCTAATCTTCTATAAAACTAACATAATTTTTATTTATTAAATGATATCTTAACATTGTAACAGATACGTTTAAAAAATTTTATTTGATAGATACAAACATGGAACAAATATTTAAATGATTAAATAGACACAAATATGAAACAAATATTTAAATGATTAAATAACTTCGTATTTAATTACACGCATATCATATACCTATTATATTTTTAATTTGTTGACTTGTCATGATATTAAAAATATTATCATAAAACAATTATTATAAGATGATTATTTTTCTCAATTCTTTTTAGAGAATTTTCCAAAAATATTTTCATTTTCAATACTTTTTGATATTTTTAATATTTAGAATAAACCAGAGTTGAGACGTATTTGAACTATTGAAGTCCTCACTCATGTTTTTATACTTCTCGTTAGTCATTAGTTATATTATATCACAAGGTATAAATAGTTGTGTAATTTTTACTACATAATATGCATTTAATTACACGCATATCAGTATACATAATATATTTTTAATTTTTTGACTTGTTGTCATGGTATTAAAAATATCACAAAACTATTAAAATAAGATGATTATTCTTACCTATTCTTTTTAGTGAATTTTCCAGTAATATTTTCATTTGCAATACTTTTTGATATTTATTCAATATTCAGAATAGACAGAGTTAAAACGTATTTGAACTAATGAAGTTCTCTGTAATGTTTTTATACGTTTCATTAGTAATACATATTATATCACAATATATAAATATGTAGTTGTATAATTTTTATTTTTTACAATATTAAAACTCAATAGCTAATCGACGACTTAAAAAAAATGTATGGACATTAAAAACATTTAGTGATTTTAACTCTCCTAAGCACCCCCTTCCTATTTCAAATTATAGAAGTGAGATTAAGTATATATTTTAGGTTTTTCTTCTCCAATTTCAATTTAACTTTACTTCACAGTACTATGCGTATATAAGGTGTGTATAGACTATAGAAACTTCCATACCACTTCCATACGACTTTTACGGTTTTACCTTTACCCTTTACCCATAATATTCTATTCATCTGACATTATTATGCAAAGTATTATAAAAAATCGATCATTTAATGGTTTGTTAAAATTGAATGAACTAATATAAGGCCAATGGCCCACTAAATCATGTTTAAACTTATACTTATCTATTATTGATTTATTGCATGTTTAGTTACTGGTCATTATTATGCTACTATATAACTCTGTATTGGTGTTATTGTATTATATAGGTGTTTTTAACACATTTAAACGTGCGGCAAACTATCGTCGCCTTCGTATCCATGGAAACAATATATAAGGCGAATGAGACGTCTCGGGCGATATTAAACTGTCGACGTGTTATTTTTTATTTCAGTATCGTGAAAATCCAAGAAAAACAGAAACTAATTCACCGTGGTCTGTGTTCGTATCAATTGTAATGTTATAATCATAAATTCCTGTTGTTTCAATAATTTACAGTAAGTATTAATCACCGTCTATAATATATAGTAACCACTAAACAGATAGATATAATATAATCATATAACAACCAGGATATTGTTTTCGGTGACGTTTAGACTATTTAGGTTGTAGGGCGTAGGCTATATTTTTCCAATATTAATACATAATACCTATAAATTATATTATACCCTCTTCACGTATAATATTATAATAATGTAAAATTGACGAATTTTAATCTATCGCCGACAATGGTTCGCGGCACTACATAGTAACAATAACGATGTTCATGGACATCATTTCATAAGGGAAAAATTGTTATGCGTGAGTATCACGTTCCAAGATAACATCCCGCCATCCCGGAAGTTCTCTAGACTAACCATTGCAATTATAGTAAACAAATAATTATCTCTACGATTATTTCTAATATTCTATACTCCACGTACGTAAATAGTTAATATGGTACTCAAATACGTTGAACAGAGGCGTAAGGAGTCTAGGTCATTCGGCTAAAGACCGACAGGAGTATAAAATACAGGACAACAGATCTAGGAAAATGGACCTATACCAAATATATTAACAAGGATAGTCGATTGACGGGAAAATTTTCAGACACATAAAAAATTATAATTTTTATTTTGTTAAATTTAACATGCCCACGTACTAGTTACTACAGTCGTCGTCAGATAACATGGCACCAGTGCATCGACTAACGCCTGGGGGGCCCGATAACGTTAAAAAAAGTGGTTCTCAACATTCTACCCGAATTGTTAAGGCTAACTACCATAATTTACTATCGTACATTTCTAGATTTATCATTGAACAATTGATATTAATACCACGTGAGTGAGAGATCGTACGCAGTGATTTTTAAAAATATTTTATATGTTATCGCAGCTGAATAGCTGACCAGTGTAACAATAATAATGAAAAGATATTTAGTGTAGGTACCTATTTAAGAATTATTATTATTTTTTATTTATTATACAAGATTTATCATACCTATAATATAAATAAGTATTATCTTAACTTTTATATATAGGGCTAGGATTTATATATGTAATAAATGGAAAAGTATACAAATAAAATATTTTAAATTCTATCAATCATAGTTTTTATATAAAAATTGATCACAATTAATGCACTTGAGTATTTTAAAATTAGTTTTGAAAAACCCCTAGAAAATGTTTCAAAAATTATAATAATTTACCTCCTCCTCTTTGAACTTCGGGCATTCATCAATATAAATGTTACGCACAAAATATAAGATTTTATATCTACTCGATAAACACGAGTCAATTAGTAATAACCACAATCCACAAGCCTAAGATAATGTTAAAGATCAATTATATCAGTTTACAAATTGTTTATGTATGAAAATAAAGGAATGATTATAGGTCTTCATTAGATAAATACGATTTTATATAAGTTTTTTTAAATACACATTTAGACTAAAAGAAATAATTATGTTAATGTACAGAAATCATAGCCATAGTAATTAATATTTCTATGGTTAGTATGTGTTCGTGCAGTTATTTATATTTGCTGACTAATTAGTTATGTATATGCGCGTGTGTATAGGTACGTGTTCACTGTTTATCAGTCAAAAATTACATCATTTTCGTATTACTATCTATATAATTAATAAATTATAATTCATCGCCGTGTATGCATATCGTAGTATACGTTGAAAGGTTGATTTTGAAAATAATCTGCATCTGTAACTAGTACTAATTACATGTCCTTACTTAACGCATGCTGCATTAGCACTAACCTGCCAAAGTAGAAATATTTACCCATTCGCTCATTTCTTTAGTTATTTCCAAACGGAATTACTATTATTTGTCTTAACACTCTTAGAATTTAGTAGAAGTAACATATTTAATACGTTTATATGTACTAAGTACTTATATAGTTATACATATACCTATTACAAGAACTAAATAAGATAAAATTACAATAAAACAAAAATAAATAAAAAATAAATGCCTGATTTAATGTAAAATAAAAATTCTCTGCACTCGCATCACTTTAGTGCAGAATAGAGGAGTATTATAATTTAAAAATTTGAAATATGAAATCAAATGATTAACTATTAATCAAATATATGCACAATGTAAATATATATTTATTTACCATGTACCCGATCATTTTTAGTTCCTGATCAAAATGATGAATATTTTGGTTTTACAACGATGTTTGTATTTTAATTTCTCAATTGAGTGAAATGCATTAATTTCACAATTAGTGATTTTTGAGTGTGTATTTGATTATCTATTGTTTTTTTCTTTTATAAATGCCAATAAAAAATGAACAAATAAGTAAAAATGCTTGAAAAATTAGTACAAGGTCATAATAGGTAAGTAGTTCATTTTTCACAACAAAAATATCAAAAATTATAATTACTATATTTTTCAAAAGTATTAATTTAAATTGAAATTTTGACGGAATGTCGAAAATCACAAATTATTTTGTAGTAAGAAATTAATAAAATATTTTTTATTTCCACTATTTTCTGTTTGCAAGTTAAGTATAAAATATTTTTAGTTTCTTCTAAAACTGTCGATAAAAAATAATTCGCTGATTATAAATTTCGAAAATTTAATACAAGATTCCATATAAGTTTTTTTTTGGATTCGAATCCCAATACTTAAGAATGAGTATACTATATAATATACTTGAAATTTTCATTAAATGTTTATTCTATCATTTTCTATACATGAAAATTTATAATAGTATTTTGACACCTTTAAGCTATTTACTATTTATTATTATTTAAAATAAAAAAGTACGTTTTTACTGACCTCTTATCTGAATCAAATTTACATGCGTTGCGTACAGTGATTTTACATGATGGTAATAATCAATTAATTATTTATGTTTTTTAACATTTTAATAGTTTTAATATATATTGTTAAATGTTTTCAAATAACTGTTAATAGAACTTTTTTTTTCAATAATAATCAATTATATAATTTTTTTAAATTTTAAACAACACATTTTTTAAAAATAATTATAATAAATTAAAAATTTCTTAAACACACGAGTATATATATATATATATATTAATAATTTAATATCTATTAAAAATACATATTGTTTTCAAATAATAAACAATCACACTCGTATTTTTTTCAAAACCTAAATTCTTTTGTTTAATTCTTTTTACGTATTATTCATAACTCATTAATTTTTTATTTTATAATAATATACTGTTTTTAAAGTTTATTTTAATCTAATTTTAATTTGTACATTTTCAGATACTTTGAGACATTATTAATATTACTATTGATTTTAATATAAATATCTGTTTGAACTAATTTGGTTAACATTTTTAAAAATGTAAAACTATTAGGATACGATTTATAAAATTGTTCATTACTTTAATGAAACATGAAAAGATTCATAGTTCTTTGTGGTTTTGTTTAAATTTGTATTATAACCATTAAAATATTAAAATTAAAATATATTTTATTGATTATTATTATCATGTTAAATCATTATTTTATTTATTATGGTGCAAATGGGTTGAACTAAAAAAATTCCTTTTTTTGTTGCAATTGAGCGATACACTGAATATCTGCTCATAAACTACTTGCACAGTAAATACATCAAATAATCAAAATGCTGTAGTTAAGCCACTTATTTAAAGGTGATAAACCAAAGTATTCAATGAACGTGACGAATTATTATTTCCAATTGTAGGCTAGATAGTTATTCCCTGATTGAGCTTGTCGAGTCATGCTAGGGGGAGAAAGACAAGTTAAGTTTACTGGTATAAATGATAGCCTCCATATAATATCCAAATATCCAACACTCTAATATGAAAAACTTAGCCCGGTTAACCCTTATTGACACAGTATTTTATTCAATAGTCATTTTGTTAAAAGTGCGGAGTCTATAGATTCCAATATTTGGCCATACATACCTACTTCTTAGAAAAATACAATTTAATTATGGCGTAAAAATGTAAAATGTATTAAAATAAACGAGTACTTATGCCAAAATTAGAAGATATTATTTTTCCTGCAGAATACCAGTATAATTTTATGTGTTTGTATATTATTGATTTATTCTATACCTGTATTACTATAATTTAATATGTATGTATACTGTAAAAGATTAATTTCTTAGGGTTTTCGTATCGTTTATAAATTATAGCTTTAGAAAACCTAACCTATGTTCATTGAAGAGCTGTTAATTTCCGTTACACACGTTATTTGCATTTTATAACTTTTCGGATTTCTCTATGATACGCACACTTTTAATTTATATTTTTGTATATTATACCATATCATTTTTATCATTTAATATATATTTTCTAACAAATCTATGAGTACCTATTTACACTTTTGAAATTTCGCATGGAGGGGTTACTAACAGGGAGTTTTGAACGTCCTTGTTTAGATTCATAACACGTGTTTCATGGTCATTGATCGTTATCAGTATAACTCGCTTCCTTAGTACCGAATTGGTGTAGTATTGGGTTAAGAATTCAATTCTTTATTTGAAACCAAAGTGTAATATTATCCTATTGAAAATGCCCTCAAAAACGGTATGTAATAAAATTGACTATAAAGTTATATATATACTAAATAATAAAAATATTTCTTAAGTACTATATGTTGGTATCAACTATCAACAACACTAAACTATCAACATTAATTAAAGAATAGTTTATTTAGAACAATTTAAATATATCTATATAAAGTATTGTCTATTGGGATTAAGTTAGTATTATTTATAAAAATTATTTAAGATTAAGAATTTAGTTAAACTAATGATTAATGAAATATATTTCCAAATTTAATAATAAAAAAAAAGCAGGTAAAATTGGAACCGCTCTGCTGTACATTATGTGCCGTGTGGATCACTATTATATATTATAGGAGTGTTAAATTTGAATCCAATGATAGATATCATTGTAAACGAAAAACGATTCTGAACGAAGATGATTTGTCACTTTGTCAGCCTAGGATATAATTTCCAATAGTTGGTGAAAAAGGTAGTTTATGTTTTAATGCCTGAATACACCAAAATTTAAGTTCTTTTATAATTATTGTAAGGTAAATTTATGGAAAATCTTGTATTAAATTTTCAACTCTTAGTTACTTATACAAACATTTTTATGAATAATAACTACAAAATAATTTCCAAATAATCAGGATTTTGACGAATTTTTGTTAATATTTTAATTTCAAGTGCTGATAAAAAATTGTGCACAAATTATGCTTATCTATTCTTATAGTTTTTTAATCACTAAGAATAACTTATAAGGAACTTTGTGTTGAATTTTCAAGTATTTTGACTCGGCCAAAAAAATTTTATCGACGCTTCGAAAAAAAATTCTCAGAAAAATCGAAAATTTCAGTTGTCTATAAATAGCTCAAAAAAAGTCAAAATATTTTTAAAATTTAGCCAAGTATTTCAAGTGATTAGTTTTTGAGTTACAACTATTTAAAAAAATCGATTTGGTCAAAAACTGGTTTTGCGAAAAATTCTCGTTTTTTTTTGTTTTTTTCAACTTTTTTTTTAAAAAATGTTGGAAAATGTTTAGTTTTGACTTATAATACACCAAAGACATTCGCTTTGCCATCGGAAATCACCCCCGAAGTATGAAATTGAAGCATTATTTCGACTTTTTATGCTGTACACAGACACAAAAACAAAAAAACAGAAAAAAAACCCACACATCATTGTAGAATCAATACATTCATCACTCCGTTCAGAATCTAAAATATTACAGACTTTTATAATAGGTACCAATAATTATCAATGAACAAAATATTTGATTGTTTTAAATTTTAAAATTCAGATTTTCTCAAAAATCTAATTTCCTACATTTAACATCTCTACTTATTATAGACGTACCTATTACATGAATAGAAAAATCATGTTTAAAGAATAAAATAATAAAATGTTAATAAATTGCCCATTTGTTTTGTAACATTTGTTGATATAAAACTTATACAGATATCACTGAAACATTTAAATGTTTATTTTAAATATCAAAATTATAATGAAAAGTGTATACAAAAATGCAAATAAGTTTTAGTAAGAATATAAAGTAGAAGATGAATCCATACACAAGAAAACCTTACTTATTCTATAAACCATTAGGTAAATTGTATATTACTACATATTATATAAATACCAGAAAATAATCAAAGCGAAATGTTTTTATTATTATTTTAATTTAAAAATTGTGTACTTAATTTATATTTTATTTAAAACTGTATCCTAATGTATTTTGAAATTCTGAAATGTAATATACAGAGTAATTAGAATAAGAGATCCAAACGAATGGCTAAAAGAAGTGCGCAAGCAGTACTTCAAGAAGAAATCAATAACAATGAAGATTGGACAAAAATTATGGAAAATCCGGGAATGTATGGTAAAAAACTCACAATAATATAATAACAAAATTATAAAATTGTTTACTTTTATTAATACTTCATTATTAATTATTTGTTATTTTAGTTATCGATATTTATTCAGAATGGTGCGGTCCTTGCGTAGCGATGATAACATACTTAAGAAAAATTAAAATGGAATTAGGAAATGAATATTTAAATTTCGCTATAGTAAGTATTGCAAATTTGCAAAACCTATTATCATGTTCAATTTTGTATTAACTAATAACTATACGAACAATTGAAATATATCTATATCAAAAATCAAAACATAATTTAAATGGAATAAAACTATGATTTCTAGATAACTCAACAAGTTAAGAGTTAAAAGTTTTAATTTTAAATTTTTAAATATTAATTTATTATAAAAATGTTATATATGTATGTTAAGTATTCATAAAAATAGATATTTTTCGCTTACTCCAATCAATGTTATGTCTATCAAAACAAATAAATAATTTAATAACAAAATTATTTATAATTTCGTCTCATACCATATGATACTATAGGTACATCACCACCAATATTTATTAAAACTAAAATTTAAAATTAAATTATTAATCTCGTCAGACAATTGAAAATAGACTATTCTAAATATGTTATTTCTTTTATAGGTTTATGAATATCATTATATTTATAATTTATAGTCCACTTAAACACGGTACATTATATATCACATAAAATATATGAATCAACACTTAGTATATACAGTAGAACGATGCTCATTAGCCCACTTTTTTATTATACTTATTTGTCAAGCATAATATTTACAAATTTTTTTGTGTAATATTGTATAATATTCTACGGATTTTAAAAGTTCTTTTAATAAATAAAAACTTTTTTTAACTACTATAATACAATTATAGGCAAAATCTGACAACATAAATGTGCTAAAAAGATTTCGGCAAAAAAGTGAACCCTATTGGATGTTTTTTTTTGTAAGTAATTAAATTTATTATTAACAGCTAATAAAATATATTGTATTATTAATATATATATACATACTAACGTTAACTATAAATAATTATTTTTTATTAAAAGGATGGGAAATTGGTCAATGTCATTATTGGCGCTGATGCTCCCAGATTAATTCGATTAATAATAGAGGAGTTGGAACAGTATGTTAAATACAAGAATGGAGAAATTCATAAAGAGTTTGTGAGTGATTAGTACCTATGGAATTTGTATTTTTGTGTATGAATTATCATAATGAGCGTCGAATAATTCTCTAATTTTAATTGCTATAAATTAATAGATACCAATAAGTAAAGTGACTGATGAGGAACAAAAAAAATTAACTGAAATTGAAAACTACCGAAAACAGAAAACTAAAAAAGAAAAAAAACTTAGAGGTATGTATGATTTTAATGTTTTTACTTTTTTTAATAAATGATGAATACATCTACAACTTATTTTTGTTTGTTTTAAAGCATAATTAATGTTTTTCAAAAGTATTTTACTAGCCATTGTATTTAGAAGTGTAAATTAGATATAATACTGCAGATTTACTTCTTATTAGTCTGTCTGCAGTCATCATAATGAACTAAATAATGTTTATCCATGTATTATTTATTATATAGCATACTAATAAAGTTTAATTCATTAGCCGTAAGTTTAGTATAAATTATCATACATTTCTCCTTTCATTATGAAATGATATAAATGTCAGTAATGTTCAGTAAAAAATTTTACTGAACTTCTAAGTTTATACTTAATGGTTTCAGATAAAAGAATGATGAAAGTGAGAGAACGTGCTCTGAAACAATTTTCATATAACATCCAAATGCAAACGTGTGTCATGTTTTTCCCTCACACAGTTCAATACATTATGGTGGAAAAACCATTGGAAGAAGGTGCTGAAGAACTCGATGAACCACCTGAACCTGTGATGATAGAAAAAAGGGTTTGTGAGGTAGCCAACTCGTGTGCTAGTAAGTATGAAGAACTTATCGTTATTGAAGCAAAAGAATTGAAATTGACAGAAGACAAATTGTCTGAGGTAATTATAAACATATTTTGAATATAATAAGTTAGGAATCAGGATAGTAATCGGTAAAAATAATCGATATACCTAACGTTGAAAAAGTTTAAATAAAAATATATGTTAAGAATAAGAAAGAGAAAAATCTAATAAAATAATAATCGATAATATTTTTCAATGTATTAAATATTTCAGTCAAATAATAATAAAAATACTAAAGATATTCTTTCAAATATTTATTCTTCTGAATATTTTTACATAATACAACCAAGTGGTTAAGAGTATTTGGGCTTAATTACTCGTGTAGATAATTTACACTGATAGGTACCTATATGCTTGATTAATAAAAATTTTAAATTATATAACAGTTAGTACTTGTTGATTATATACTACATTTAGAAAACATTCCGTGATATGTTAAAACCCAACAGATGGGTACCTACCACAATAGTACCACATAGTTGGTAAATCTATTTTTTTTTATTACCGCCAATGTATCACTCTCGTGCTCGGACATTTTGAATAGGAAACATGAAACATCCCACAATTTTCAATAATTTACAGTTGGTATAAACAACAAGTTAATATAATCATTAAGTTATTCGTAAAGTCCAATACAACCAACATATTATTGGATTATGACTCATGAGAAGTATGGTTGGAGGTAACTAGCAATTGTATAAATTATTGTAAATAACAAAGTTAAAGGTTTTTTAAAAAAAAATGAGTAAATAAATTATTAAAAAGTTACAAATGTCAAAAGTTTTCTAAAAAATCTATTATCAGTATATTATACTATTAGCTTTTTTAAATTTTCAAATAAACTGATAGGTACCTAAGCCACGAATAAAGGATAGGGTCCACCTTATAGGGTGTATTTTAACTGCATGTCTGCACTATTTATGGGTTTACAATTTACAGAGGTTGTAATTTTCATACAAAGCAAGGTACCTACTTACCTAGATAGTCGATAGATCGATTTAAGATTTGAAAATTATACATTATATACATATTACATTCTTCCATTATAGATGTTTTTTACGGAAAGAGAGTTTTTGGAAAGTTTTCCGCAAGAATTGATCGATGAATTATTGAGTAAAAATGTGTATTCTGTAATGTTGTCAATGCCTACTGTCAAACACGATACCGCTACTGAAGAAGTCGCTGAAGATGACGAAAATAAACCCGTTTCTATCGATTTAATGGGAGAAATAGAGCTGAAGTTGAGCACGATAATTTATGGTGATAATGGAAGCCCATTAAACCCTAGTCCAAATTCGTAAGTGCCTAGACTAAGTAACTAACTAAATTAGATAAATATTTATGCTGTATACGTATATCTATCACGTATATATGGAGATATAAACGTGTAAGCGTAGAATTTATGCAAGATTAAAATTACTTAAATATAATAATAAACATTTAATTTAAATAATATAAAATTATTAACTATTCAATTTAATAATTTACAAGACATAAACTAAAAATAAAAAAAATGTTGATGATTCTAATGACCATTATGGCAGTTTCCCAAAATGTTCACACTACAATGGAAATTTGTAAATGTTGGCGATCCACCATATTATACATCTTTTTGCTCACAAATATGTAATATTTAAGTAATATAGCTATACTTAACATAAATATCTCTTAACTATACTTAGTATTTAATAATAACACTGTAAAAAGTATTCAATTTTTAAAAAAAAAATGATGATTAATTATTACGATCAGTGCTAAATGTTTAACTCGTGTGTTAGTTGACTACTTATGTGAAGCTAAATTTGAATAATATCTATAAATTAAATTAGGTTATTATATTTATTATTTAATCACAAACATCATAATGCCTAGTTAATAGTCGAAATATTATTAGTACCACGGTGACACTATTTTGAATTAGGTACAAAAAAACTTACCATTCCTCACATTAATATTAGACATTTTATCAAAAATAACTATGAAATAATAACAATCAGAATTTCTATACATAAAAAAATATATTTCATTATTTCCTAATTAGTTTTGATAGTTTTCAATTATTAGAATTATTTCCAATAGGCAATAACATAAAATTATATACAATATTACATAGGCGTAAATTGAGTTTTAAATTTGGAAGGAAACCTAAAAATTTTTTTAATGAAAACTGTGAGTTATATTTTTAAATAGCCATAAATATAATTTGTTTGAAATGTGTCCAGAATTGTTTTAGATTAGTTTTAATACATTAAATCCCTTGCTTTGTATATCTATGTGTCTATGAATGTCCACAATCGATGAATGCTGATAGTCACTCAAAAAAATGTTGTCGTATATTTAATAAGTCATTGGTGAATGTTGATTGTTGGTATACTGATTAAATTTATGATGTTAGTAAACATTCACTAGTGACTGTCGACATTTATAAAATAATATTGTTGAATTTTGGTTATGTTGATATTATTTAATCTAATTTAGGAATAAGTAATAACGGAAGCACCACAATTTATTATAGTATAGGTACAGAATCTTATACTATCTAGTACCTATGCAGTATAAGTATTGTCATGTGCACCCATCTGGGGGGGGCACTTGCCCCCTTCTTGGCAAAAAATATTATAAGCTTATAGTTTAATAAATATGGTATATTTACATTTATGTATGAAAATAGCAACAAATCTTTGTTATCTTACATTTGAGATTTATTTTTATTTTGATCCCTTCTAAAATTGTACGTATGGGTATTGTACAAATTGATAATTTTGGTAAAATGTTTAATTACCTTACCCAACACCCAACTACGCTATTATCTAACTATTATATCTGGATAACCTCCATATTATGCTGCCTTGCTATCATAGTATATAGATATAGACCTTGCTATCTATAGTATGCTATTGTTATAGAACGTAGTTACCTATATATTTTTATTTTAAATAAAATTGTATTGAATCGATTTATTTTTATGATGGAAAACGTGTGTGAAGTATTTTATAATAAACTAGCTGATCCCGTGTACTTCGTTGCCCGTTAAAAATGCCATTATTATAATATGATTCAAACTTTGTTTTATTTGTTATTTAATATTTGGTTTAACGGTGTTCAAAACTTAGATATTTTCATTGACCATTTTGAATATCAAAAAACTTGTACAAGCACCACTTTAAAATGCGAATTTTGTAAAATGCTTTCTTATTACACAATAAATTTGTGGTACGAATGCACTATGTAAATTGCAAGCCTCGATCTATCATTGTTCAGGCTCTACGTTTATCAGTCAGTGAGTTAGTCAGGTTATATTATAGCCATTAAGTTGCCCGTGAGACTTTGTTATGATTATGCGAGCAGTATATTATCAGGATGATAGCGTAAATTTATGATTTCTAACCCTTAAGTTTCAAAGTTATGTACAAAAATAAAACTCATTTTTACCGATTTCAACCCTCCTAAATCAAAATTTTGAAAAATCCTTTCCTAAGGCAAGATAAAATTATGATATTAATCCATCTTCAACATTACAATTCGATAACTCAAATAGATTCGGCTCTGAGTTGATTATTATTAAAGTACTCTTTCCTTTATATACAGAGATTTAATGATTTAGTATCTCAAAAAAGGCATGATAATAATTCTTTTTTTCTTAAATTTTTAATTTAATTAAACTTTTATATTGTTTCTATTATAATAAAAGGTATATTAAACCGTTGTAACATTAATACTATAATAATATTATGTGCGAATATGTACCCGTGTCAACATTAAATAAAACCATGTTGTGTATGTCAACATTGACCAAAATCGTAATGTAAATGTCAACCTCTACTAGTAAATGTCTATATTATTTTAATTTTTTAACATCCAATTGATTAGAACAGAACAATTAGGTGTATGTAGACATTCACCAGATGAATATCAGCATTCACCAATTGCGGACATTCACAGTAATGTATATATTTTAAATAATTTAGTTTTCTGAAATTATTATATTCTGAACTTAAATTTTAAAAATTTAAACGATAAAACAATAAATAATTATTCTCCCGTTAATATTTTAATGTCCATGAGAAATAGCTTGAATATTGATATTTTTAATTTTAAAACTCTAAAGCAATTTAAATTTAATTCTAAAACAATTGAATTCTATATTGCTATTTTTAATTATTTCTTTTTCTTATTATTATTATTATTATCGTAGACTTGCAGATATACATTCGGTAATAAATGAAAATGGACAAAAAATACCATCGGTATACACCCCCAGAAATCCGTTGAGTAAAGCTTCGGCACTTACTATTTTGTTTCGCAAATTCTGTAAGAACCAAGGATACGTCGCACCCCTGCCTCCTGCACCACAGGTTAGAGAATTAGTCTTATTACACGTGGTAGAATCTTTTTTTATTTTCTATATTATAATATATATAGAAGTCAATAATGTTCTACAATTTTTTGTTGTGCTAGTCGTTAAGGTGCATTCCTAATCCAAATTTGTTCAAAATCTCACATATACTCATATTTTGGCGTATTTTTTACAGTACCTTATTATTTTTGATATCAACAAATCTAATACTGTGTTGCCAATCATCGAAGATCTGGAAGAAACAGTAGTGTACTATGGGTTTTTTCGTAGCGCCGATCCCGAAAACCCCAAACTATTATGTAAAGACCCCGAAATGTTGACTAAATATGGTATGGACAAGATTGGGTCAGTATCTTACACTATTATTATTATTATTATATAATTTACGTATATTAAATATATCAGTTAAGATTGGAACAATACGAACCTATTTAAAGTATTTTTAGTATTTGAAAATTAATTCCTCAAAACTGTTTAGCGTCACCAAAAATAATAGCTATATTATAGACATATGGGTAACAATTACTGTGCAAAAATTTTCAAAAACACATTGCATAATGTAATCGTTTCACTGAAATCACAATTAAAACTAATCGAATCAATAAAATTACCTACTTATTGTTAGTCTTATAAATGATATTTAAGTTAAGTTAAGTCAATTGTAACACATCGTAAGACATTCGTCTTTCGTCGCTCGTACCTATCAAATATCCATATCGGTTAGGTAGCAGTTAAAATTGAAAGTTATGAACTACAAAAAATATGTTTTATTTGTAAACTACCAAAGAGTAATAATTATCAGCGAGTTAAAAATTTGTGTAATTTACTCAAGTTTTGTTTCTAATTTCGTTTGTGCATTTAACTGTAAAACACGTGTCCGATCTTTCGTCACGCATTCATCGCTTTGTTCACAAAAATTCGTAGTTTTGATATTTATTTCAAAGAGCGTGAAAAGAAGGATAAACATAATATTATGTTAAAATATAGGAATGGTATCTTTTCTATAACATCTGTTTGTGATTGGACTGCTAAAAATCATGATCATCAACCAGTGGCGGATACGAGGGGGGCGATGGGGCGATCGCCCCCTCCTTGGGCTGTATTTTTTAATTTTTATATAATAAATTATAATATTGGGCTGGAACTCACTGAAAGCTGATATTTCATTTGTGAAAATCCCCCCCTTGGGTGATTTCTAGATCCGCTACTGTCACCAACCATCGTAAACCATCGTAAAAAATTGACCTAGTCTAAGTCTCTCCGTGAACTATAAGAGCTCATCCTTGATAATTGAACACTCTTATAACCTCTGTATTAGACATCAGGATATTATTAAAATAGGCAGGTTGTTAGATTTTATGGTTACTACTTACTGCACATGGTTGTATAATATAAGTACAGTGTATATACTATATTATAATCAGTTTGAAATAGCAAATGGGTGAGATATGAGGGAAGACTTGACATAGATGGCAGTTACCTGCGTAAACAGTATCATCTGGATGGTTGGTTTGATAAACAAAAGCGCCTCGAATATTAAAGCAATATCAATTATTTTATCTTGGAGTGTAATAACTAATAAGAAATCTGTCTCTATGATATTTTTGCGTGTTCACCCTTCACATTTCACTAGAAAATCAGGGGGGAAGTGTCAGTATATTAAATTATATATATTAGTTGCTGTACGTGGCGTAGGTCGTTAATAAATAGATTTTATATCACTAAATATGAACAATTCTGTGTAATTTAAAATAATATAACACTGAATTTATCTGTACTTACTTTTACTTTTATCTAAATTTTAAAACTTACCTAAGGGATTCTTTAATGGAAACAAATAATTTAACTTAAAAATATTTTCATGAGTAAATAAATAAATCTATAAATCATTCATATCGATTCTCGATGTATATAATACATGATATTATACAACGAATATAATCTTATCAAAAATTACTTTGAACTACAATAATTTTTTTATTTATAGTAAAAAAAATTTTAATTTTAAAAATATTAATCAGAAAAAAAGTAGTTGACGTGGTTAAATAAGATGAGATGTTAATAAGACTGTTATAAGACTATATATATTATATATTATATTACTGTTATTTATAAGACTGTTCTTATACCATATTATATTAAATGTATTTTTAATTTTTCAATTTTTTTTTTTTTACAACGTATTGCATAATTGCGTCAATGATTATTTTTTTAAATGTTATCTGTACATCTTGTATAATAAGTAACTACATAATATATTACATTTTTTATACAGTAAAGAAGCCAAATTAGTGTTGTCTGTGCTCATGGACGACAAGGACAAAAGCCTGTTACGGTTTGTTGACGTGGGGCCGATATACGTAAGCCCTAATGAGGAAGTGGGCATTGACGATGCTATTAAATTTTTCCCATACAACTTCGACGAGATGGATGGTGAAATAAAGTTGTGGTTAGATCAACAAGAGATTCAGAGTGAAGGTGTGGGCGAAGAGTATGACTTTGGTGAAGGTGAAGAGGGAATAATAGAAGAATACTCCTCGCAGGATCAGTAACAGGACCCAACGAAATAGATTATCGGTTAATATTAGATTTTCCCGCGGATTCCAACAGCTTAGTTATTTACAATCATTGGCGTGGATTCTAGATTGTTTTTGTTTCAATCTTAATAATATGTGTATACTTAATTGTACATAATATATATTTATGTCATTCTATTCATAATAAATGTTTTATAAACAATTGTATTATTAAAACATTTGAAATAGTTCGAGACTCAAACTATGAGTAGATTGATATTATTAAAACTTTTAAGGTCATTTTAATATGGTATTATTATGGCGTATTTTTTGGTGTATCAGAATAATTGAAGATAAGAAACGTAAGAGAAGAAATCACATTTGATTAGTCCCAAAAATGGAGTATTATTTGTATCTGTTTGCTATGGCGTAGCCAAGGGGGGGTTTGGGTGTTCAAACCCACCTCCCTTGGCTTTAAAAAAAATAAAAATTGTTTTTATCATGTATATGAATTTATAGTTTTGTTAACTGTTATACTTATGTATTATTCAATTAGCATACAACTTAGTACATTTTAACGCTCCTGGACAATATATTTTAAAGGTAAGCAAAAAAAGGTCAGTAAACCCCTCCCCCTCGGGTAATTCCTGGCTACGCCACTGTCTGTTTGACAGAGTGTAAAAATTTTCGAAAATTTAATACATGTATGAAATATGAAATCCCGTACATTTTTAATACATTAAATTAAAAATGTCAAAAATACTTAGTCACTGACATTTGTTGTCACATCTGCTCTTCAGAATTATAATAAATACCAATATAGCATAGTTTTTCTGTATATAAATATAATTACATAATATAATACATTTTTATTGTATAATATTTAACAAATTATCTATTCAAATAACTTGATTATTCTACTTTAAATTCGTAAGTAATGTTTTCAATTACCAATACAAACCTCTACAGTTGAGTTACAGCACTTATAGCCTCTCAAAATAAAATACTTAATATTAACTAATTATAATCAGACGCGCATCCAGGATTTTGATTAGGGGGAGGGGTAAACATTTCCTACTTCCTTTACACACAAATAAACAAGTCATTTACTCAGTTTTTTACACAATTATGTACTTCACAGTTTCACACAACTTTCACAACGGCAAAATCAAACGAAGTAATATTATACTGAATTTTCCAAACGAGATTTTCATGCCTACCACAGACGAATGACAGTCATAGGTAACTCATAAAGTCAATAAAGTCATAAAGTTGTTGTTGTTGTTGTTGTTACAACAAAGTCAATCCAACGTAATCGCTAGCATCTGTAAACCTATTTTCAAATTTTCAATTTTCAACGAAATAAGCTATCGACGATTTCCACAAACCTTATACCTATCAGTTATCAGTTAGGAGAAAGGGGTCAGTATATCAAAAACGTTGTCATTCATCATTGTAATACTATATTAATTTATTGCTATAATAATATATAATTTAATAAAAAAAAATAATTTTTCGGGGAGGGACTCGAGTCCCAAAGTCCCCCTGAGTGCGCTACTGATTATAATAATATACCAATTCCCATTTTCCCAAATAAATTAATTGCTGATTGGACTGGAGTATTAAATTTAAAAGTTTTTATCTAATTATATTATTATTATATCGTTAAAAAAAGTTTTAATATGTATTATATGCACCATATAATATGTTCTTAAAATGTTATGAAATATGTAAAAATATGATCTTAGTCCATAATGAATTTATTCAAATGCAATTATTTTTATAATTGTATCATAAAAATTAAAAATGTGGGTAAGTGAGTAGCACTCTTGTACATAATGTGTCAATTGGATCGCTGTAATGAATGTATATAGATTAATGATTTATTATTGTATATAAAAAATGGTTCTGAGCAAAAAAAATCTATCATCCTATATGACAAAGTATATTTCACGATATATTTTTTGATAAAGTTATTAAAGTGTCTAGTTTATTTTAATATTACGATAGAATCGGTAGATTAATTTAATTTTTGCCAAAAATATTGCATTTATCATTTGTTATATTATTAGTTTATTAGTATTTAAATATTCCTTATATTACATTTTAAAATCTTGGATACAAAAAGAAAAATTTTAATGAATTTCTAACTACAAAATAACTTGTACATTTCCGAGATTTTATAAAAATTATAATTTTGAACACTTATTAAAAAATTTAATGACTATTATTAAAAACTATAGCCAATGTGCTATTCAAAACCATACTTAAAGTTGAAAATCGAAGTATTTTATTGACTATTTAGTACTTATCACACACACACACAAAACACACCATTGTAAAATCATCATCCAGCCAGAATTTAATACAAAAAATTGATTATTTTTTAGCTAGGATCTGGCGATAAGGAAAATAAAGATAATTAATATGTAAAATTAACATTATTTTATTGTCGAATTTAATAATAATTAATATTTAAGTCAGACATGAAACGGTTTGGTTTGGCTCACGTGCCTGTGATCTGAAAACATTGGAAACGATATATAATTCCCTATCAATATTGTTAGGTTAATTATACAAAAATAAAAAATATTCAAACTTATCAGAATAATTTATGTAACAGGAATACATACTGTGATTGTGATTGCTGGCTGCTATATCTACTAATTACTACTATCTATTACCACAGCCGCAGCCACCACCACACTGTCACCAACCGGGACACCACCACCGCGCGACACATAAACTGAGAATATAAGTACCTAGCGACTAGTCAATGCGCCCCTGGTACTTTGGACTCTGTTAGGTTGGATTCGTAATCGAATCGAATATTTACCGAGACTAAAAACGTCATACAACCAATCTTTTTAATTTATTAGTTTATCTTTTTATTGGTTTAATTCAAATAAATGAATAACCTTAGAATAAATATAATTTTAAATATTTTATAATACCTTTTAAAGAGTAAATATGACCAATTATTATGTTATTAGTTTATTACGAGATCTTATTAAAAAGTGATTTCATGTGAAAAAACCGAGACCGATATCAGACAGACAACAGCTACAGTAAAAAAAACTGTTTATTTATTATAAAAATTCAATAGTAATAAATTCGATTGCAAAATTATACATTTATATTTTATACCTATATAATATGTACAGTATTTATATAAAATATTAAAGTTAAGTATAGACATTATAGTACTTAATTGTAGTTTAGTCTCCATTACATGTAAATCAATTTATTTAAGTATTATACCCTTGACTAAGATGTACTAAAAGATTTTTAATAACTAATAGAAATTTAAATATATGTGATAATATATTTACTTTAATACTACTTAGTAATATAGACCACGGCTCAGAATGGTTTTTTGTACACATTGATTTATTGATTTATCATTGAATACAAATTTAAATTTAACAAATTAATTAGGTACAGTGACACATTATGATAAATGTATGTGATGAGGTATACCGTTTATACACTTTTATCTCTGTCGTCTTATACACCTACATTGTATAACAGATGTATTACGTACTTGCTCACTTTTTGTAGTAAATGATCGATAAATAATATAATTAAATTCCCAATTAATTTTAGGTTCCTTGCGTATAATATGTACCTATTGGAATTATATTATATCCTGTTGAATTATTATGATAAAAATGTAAAAATCATTTTGTTATTTTAATCTTTTTTTGTTTGCAAATTATACAGTTCGTCTTTCCATTTAAAAAGTAGATTCATTAATTATTAGAACGATTTAAAAGGAAAAATTAACAATCATAATGACATTTTTCATGGCAATATCTATAAAAAATTTATCAAAATAGTTACAAAGTGAACAAAATCTCGGTCACGGATAAAATTGCGTACCTACTGTACCTAGATATGGAGTTTATACGCTGTACTTTTGCATTTGCACATAGGAATAAAATATAAATGATGATTTTAAAATTATAAATATATTAAACAATATTTTATAATTTTTCAAAGTTCAAAATCCAAAGTGGTAAAAAAGTATATGATTCTAAATAGTTATAATATACCTAATTGACATTTGTGGAGCGGTAGAGGCAAGGAACATACCTAATTAATAATACGCGCCCGTGATCACTAAAATACTATTTCAGTATGAACTACTTATAAGAAACATTGTATTAAATTTTAGCTAACTAACTTTTCGTGATTTTGACGAATTTTGTCAAAATTTGAATTTAAATAATTTTTTAAAAAAATTAGCATAGTACTTTTAAATAGTAACAATTATTTCTTTTAAGAAACCTTGCATTGTGTATTCAAGCGTTTTGATCTAACAAAAAATTTTTTATTAACATTAATTGAAACTTTTATTTTAAAAATCAACAACAAAATATCTATAGGTAATCAAGTTTAAGAAAAAATAAATTAAACGTCCAAAAATCAAACATCGTGAATACTTTAACTCCAAACAGTTTTTAAAAATGTATGATCATCCAATAAACTTTTTTGTTAGTTACTGGTAGAAATATTTATGAAGAGTCTTGTACTCTTGACTCTTGTATTACATTTTCAAGCATTTTACATTTTTAGTAAAAAATTTCAAATTACAAATATTTATAAATACCTTAAAAAATATCGAAATATTTAAAATTTTAATCATATTATTTAGGAAATTATACCTAATATAATAACATTTAGTGACAATTTCAAGTTGTTATTTGTTAGGCTCATTAGAAATTAAATTCGATTTAATCAAAAATTGGTTTTGTGTAAAAATACCAGTTTTCCAGTTACCTATTAGTACCTATACAATAATAAAAAAAATGTAAAAAACATTCATTATAAAATCAATACATTAATTTCTCCAATGAGAATCTAAGAAAAATGTATAGCTAGAATAAGAATTTAATAAAACTAATTAATCTCAAATGGGCCAATACAAGTCGTTATTTTAAGTTCGTTTTAAGAGTAGTTTCAAATGGGAATATTAAAATATGAGAATGCCTAGATACTCCTGATGCAATAATCATGTATAAATATTTTTTTTGTGAATTTTAATGTATAAAAACCATATTTTTAAAATTTTAATGCAATATTTTTGCCCAGTAACTTGTAACAAATAAAACTTTTTATAAATTGCATTAAACTCACCCGCAGAAGTATGCTGCCTTATTTTGTGTTGTACTTAACCTTATGAATATAGTTTATTTGTATCTACTAAAGTCAGTACTATCCAGAATTCCATGTCTTCTACAGTAAGGCATCTACAGCCTGAATTGTACCTACGCCAATAATTATTTTTATTAATTCTATTATTAGTTATACATTCCAGGTAATCAATATGGTAAATTAAACTAATAACTGATTAAGTAGGTACCTACCTAATTTATTATTGTTTAAATATTACAAAAAAACATTAATTTTTAATACTATTGTTAATAAATAAGTATTAAGTAGGTATATAAAGTATTTTATATGAAATAAAACTGACATTATAGTACTGTATTAATGAACTTAGCCATCAACATTTAAAATGACCAATTCACATCTATACAGGAATGTTTTAAGCAATAATTATTAGAGTACCTAGGTAATATTATGTTTAGTGATGTTCAACAATTCCATCATAAATCCGATTATCTGATGAACCAAAAAAACAAACCAAAAAAAAAAAAACCCGTTAGATATCCTTCACTACTCGGAGCACATCAATTATACACGACCTACTCAAAGCCCAAAGGCAATGAAGAGCTACACTTAAAACAATTGAACCCTACTTTGTATACCATCGACTCCGCGTATTGAGTTTGTTCTGGTCACACTGTTGGACGCCAGTGTCCATAAAAATATTTTTTTTAAAAATGAAAAAGAGAGAAAGGCGATCTGTACACGACCCTTATGTGCGTACCCGTATTTGTAAATTATGTGCCCTGTCCCGTCTAGCGCGTTAAGCTCGACCACAGTCGAAATACGCTCAAACAACGGCGACCGGCACTACCCATATAGGTACATGGTATAATAACAATCTACGGTATATATTTGCGATTGCGGGTGCGTGCGATTGTACGAAACCACCGTTGCCCGTCGCGCCGACGCAGTTACCTCGGTCCGCGGCATCATCGGCGGCGGCGGCGGCGGCGATGGCGTTGATACATGATAAACTGATAAGCTATCGTAAACACTGCGGCGGTGTACGACGGTGTCTACAACTCGCTATATAATAATAATATATTATAATATATATTATGAACAGTACGATATTTGTCTATGATTATAAACTTTTACGTTCGCCAGCGATTACGACTGCATGGCCATTGGCCGTTAATCGTAAATTACAGCAACAGTAATAATAAATAGTAATAGCTATAAGTGCGCGTCGCCCGGTTTCCTTGATGCATCGGTTTGCCGACCCGTCGTCATCGTCGTCTGCGCTGCGCGGACCGCGTCGTGTGCCGTACGACTGCTGCAATATGAATAATGACGTGCTCGCCCGCGCCGTGCCGTCAGTCGGTCGTTAATCGGCGGATGCGATGAACGCGCCACCGTTATTGAAATCAAAAAGGCAGTGCAACAACGACGGTGCCATCGTGACGGTACGCCACGCCGCGTCGTGAACGCCCGCACATATCGTACATACATACCGTCCGGGAGATGTGGATAGCAACATGGTGTCTGGGCTTCGTCTTGTTCTCGTGTCCCAATTGCCTGTTCGTTTGCATAGGACGCGCAACCGCCCAAAACATCACCAGCTGCGATCCACTAGGTAAGTCTACGATTTGTGGTACAAAGAGGTGTCTGTTGTCCTTACACTATCGCGAGATTAGCTATCGCCTTCATCGCCTTTTATAATTTATGTATACGGTGTTCCGTTACACTCGAAACTGGCAGCTTTTGACACGGTTCATACGTTTTGTCCCCAGTTTTGTCAGTTTGCTGACTAGGTACCAGCCAACAATAGTCAATAACTTAGTTTATTGATTTTGCTTAATAATTCCACATCGTTCATATGAGTTATGGGCATTTTTATCTGACTACACTTTTTTAGAATACCCTTGTACTTTTCTTAACAAATCAACATGTACATGCATGTATTTGATGAAAATTGCCACATCAATTTAAGCATTAAATTGTAACCATGGTAACTTAAGATAGTGATTACTTATTGTAATATAGGGACCTTCTATATCAATAAACAAGTACAAGCAAGTAATGGATAATCTTATAAGACAGTTACTGAAGTTTAAAAAAAAAAATTTTCTGCCATCCGAAATAACATAATATAGTATAATACCTATTATTTTTATTTTATTTTAGTAAACAATATAGTTATAACTAACTCATATTTAAAACATAGTTTCTAAATATATTTTAAATAGGTATATTTTTTGTTAGTTCACAGACCACTGATTTATTTATTTAAAACGAATTGCTTAAATTTGTGAAGTTTAAATATAAAACCATCTATAAAACATGTTTAAAAAAGTATTTTTGCGTGGTCAAAATACATAATTATATAATTTAGTTAGTTTATGTTCATTAAAGTAGGTGGCCTTAGGCCTTATATGAGATAGACCTTAAAAACAGAAATTAAATTATTAAAGAGTGATATGATTATAGAGCTGTTTTTATATTTTAAATCTAACGATCAAATTATTTTCATTATAAATATAATTTAAATCTAAAAAAAAAAAATATGTACCAAATGTTTTTTTCAAGGTAATAATGTACCTAGATTCCATGTCCTCTTAACTAATAAATACCTAAGAAGCCCTTTAGCCTGGTCCCTGGTGGCCCTGACCTAAATATGCTACTGTAAATAGGTACTAGGCATATGAGTATAGTGGGTATTTTGTATTTTTATAAGATCTTCATTTATTGTTGTAATTGATACACATATTATTATAGCACTATTAATCAATAAATTAATTTCTAACTTTTAAGCCATTGTTTGTGATAGAACTAAAACATAAAATAGACATTATTCATACATTTGTAATAACATTTTATTAAAATTATTATCAAGTTCAATATAATAATTATTAAACATACCAAATTATTAGAATAATATAATTATAATAATAATAATAACAATAGATGTGATAGGTTTAAAAATTAAACAATATTAAACTGTTGCTAAACACTAAATTAAAATAGGTATTGTATGTAATTATCTGGTTTCTGAAAAAAAAACTATTTATTGCTTGGAATGTTCAGGCTAGTATCCCTATGGTTATATTACGAGAAACAATTGTATTTATTACTCAATTTACAATTATATACCTGTTAATCTTTTAATATTTATATTTTCACTTGTATTTTTTTTTCATTCATTTGGCATTGCATTAAAATAAGTCAGGCCCAATTAATCTATTAGAGTCAACCAAATAACTGATTTAATAAGTAATAACATTTCAAAAAAATTATTATTTCTGATTTTGGTGAACTGGGAGTGTTTTTCTTATATTATTGCGTTAGTAAGAGTGCCGCTACTTACTTTTGGCCTTGCTTTACTTTGCTTATGTAAAGCAAAAAATTATGGGCCCCAATTTTAAATATTTTTTTCAAAACAATATTGTAGTAGTAGGTAGATAAATAAATGTTGGTAATATTAAGTGTATTATATTTTAAACATTCTTCTTCAACCATACACCAGTAGAATAGATTATAAATTTTGACACAATATTATATTAAAATATATTATACAATCATTTTACTTTAAAAAGTTTTTTTTACATTTCATATTTGCAAAATCATTTTTAATTTGTCATAGATTTTTTAATACTAAGTATAGTCATACCAGTTTATCTTTCTTGTAACCTAACCTTTTGGAGACAGTTTTTGATTAATTTTAATTGAGAATGACCTTTGTCTACAGTGGCGTCTGTAACTAAAAAACTTAAATGTATAATACATTCACTTATAATTTCTCTATAAAGTTAAAATAAATAATTTTTAACAAAAAAAAAAAAGACGATCCTTGAATTGTTTTTAAATGTATTATGTAAATGTATTACATAAATATTATTTCTTTTTTATCTAATTTGTTATTATATTATACAATAAAAAATAAATTCAGATTGATCTAGGTCCATGGATGACTGCTAAAGAAGTTTAATTGATTTAGCTTATAATAAATAAATGCAAATTCAATCTACATGAAGTTTTAGCTTAATTTTTGAATTTAAATACTAAAATACAAATATATTTTGATAATAATATTAATAACAAAATAATAACTGATAACATATATATAAAACATAATGTCAGAAGTCTAGTCAAGACTACCTTTATCTAAATTTTTAGTTGCCAAAAGTGTGATGAATATTAATATTTAATTCCGTATTTAATTGTATACTTATATAATAATACATTATTACATGTTATTAATCACTATTACATTAATATATAATATATTATATTAGTACTTTACCTTTTTTTGTATTTTTTATGATAAGTTATAAATTTCTCAATTATAATTTTATTTATAAAAGTGTTGTATTTATATTTTTAAATTTATAGTTTATTATAATTGTTTGTGTATTTTATTATTACAGTAACCAAAAGCAAACCACAAAACTTGACTGTTACTAATGTAACCAGCCGATCAATAACAATAACATGGCTCGCACCAAAAGATGGCGAAGATGGAATAACCAATTATAATCTTTATTATTCATATGACAATAACACATATGCAAGATTATTGGCATACATACACACATACACAATTTTAGATCTCAGTAAGTATAAATCATTTTTTGTAATATTTTGAACAAACTATTTTTTTATCTATCATGGAAAATATTCATTTTTTATTCTTTTAAAATATAATTGATAAGTTAAACTTACTTGTAGAATATTAATTAATCTTCAAAATTTTATATTATTTAACTCCAAAATATCTTTCATTGTTCTTTACTATAACTAAACAAAAATTATCTTATCGTATATTTATCAATGTGAAAGTAAAAATTATTTTACATTTTTATTAAAATCAACAAATTTTTAAATAACAGTGATAGTGTAATAACATATTTTATCGTAAAAATAGATTAAAGTTGACTTGATGTAGGAATTAATAATTATTATTTTTTTAATCATTGAAAATTTATACTAATATATTTTTATCTATACCATGCTGCTAATATTTTAAAATGTTTTGTATGTTATTTTATACCATAATTATATATTTGTAAATTAACTAATATTTAACCTAAAATTATTTATATTTTTTTAATAAAAGTATAATTAAAAAATGTAAGTTAAGACTTGTTTTAAAAAACAATCTTAAAAATTTTAATTTATTAAAAGTTATAAATAGGAAAACTGTATAGAGATATAGGTGCTAAAATATATGTTGAACACATTGACCATAATATTTACATTTCAATTGTTTTTTATTGATAAGATTTTACAGTGATACTTTCAATAGTTTAGTATAAAATGCATAGGCGTGCGCAGACTTTTGAGTCAGGTTTAGCTAAATTTAATCTGAACCCCCCCCCCCTCTCTGTCTGGCGACCCAAGAAAAAAATTGTAAAAATTTCCAATACAAATTTCGATGTGACCTTTTTGTTGGTGACTGGAAAATGTAAACAATCATTAAATCATTTTTCATTATTTCACACAATAAATTATACAATTCATAAATACCTATTGGTTTAAAATTTTAACATCTCGATGGGCAACCAGTATATTTTTAATTATGTAAATATCTATGATTTAGATATATTTTGTTATACTTTCTGAAGTACCAAGTACCCATTCACGTAAAAAAGTCTCAGGTGAGGCTAAAACCCAACCAGCCCTACCTGTGCGCACACCTATGATAAAATGTATAGTAAATTCTAATTTTTTTTTTGATTTTAATTGGATATATGATTCTTTTAAATTCTTATTTTAACCCATCTAGTTCATTTTGGCTATCAATGACCATTACAATTACTATCTTATAACGCAAAGTAATACCAACTATGTTAATAGTTTGTGATGTCAGCAGATGGCCAAAATGAACTGGACTGGTTTTAATACTTGAGAGAGCATTCCCATTTTTTTATGTGACATAATATTTTATTAATTTTTATTCTCATTATTTAGTACATTAATTTTATTTTAAATTTTATACAAAACAAAAAATATGTTTAAATCTTACAATATGTTTTAAAAAAAATAATAAAATTTAAAAAAAAATGTAAGGTTAGATATTATGATTAAAGTTTATCTTACAGTAGTTTTAAAATAATTAAAAACATTATCAAAATTCTTTTTTATTATTTAAATTCAAATATTTAATAAAATTGAATATTTTATTAAAAAATAACGTAACATATCAAATTAAAAAAAAAATATATTAAAAAAAATCGATCTCGCCAGTACGTGTAGTCTAAAACAACCTATTGATTAGCCATCTGACAAAAAAGAGAAAATCAGTCTTCTCAAAACAAAAATTATAGTTTAATTTTATTTATATAACTATATTATACCTGTATAAAAATATTGTTTTATACATTTTTTTTTTTTTTTTTTTTAAATATCGACTAGTTATCACTGATAATGACACGTAAGATGATTAATATTTGTCTTACACTAATCAGGTTACTTATATTGTTAATAAAGTATAATATCTGTTTTATAGGTATGTAAATGTCTATTTTTATGTAGAGCTGTTATTTTAAAAAATATTAGTATATAATTAAATCTCAAATTAAGTCAAATGTAAACATATATTTTAATAAAGTTAAGAAGAACCTACAATAAATAAAAATTTGGTAGGTAGCGAAATCGATAGGTTGTTTTTAAATTACCTGCAGTAGTGGAGTCGAAAAGGTCTCTGCTTAGAAATAGATATATACTAATCCATTCATCTCCTTTTCTCAGAATTGTTTTATGTATTCAATGATTTCATGTTTCTCAATTTTTATTTATCAAATCTATTAATTCTTTGTGTGTTTTTAACTTAATTATCTATATGTTTTTTATTGTTTCTACAATTTTTCTGAAACTTGTGAGGAAAATCAAATTGGCTTTTTAAAAATACAATTTAAGTTTTCACATAAATTAAGCAATAAAACTTAATTTTTAAGTTTGTTCAGATTTCAAAAAAATGTGATATCAATAAATAACTTGTTTTATTAAAATATAAAGATAATTTTATTATGATCATAATTAATATGAAAGATTTTTATCAAATATATTTACTCATGTATAAATCAATACTTTAGAACCAGTGAGTTCTAAACTTAACTGTACAAGTTCCTAACATTTTGTGTGCATAGTATATACATTATACAATTCATACATTCACTACAATTTAATTATTTGTAGCTATTTATAAACAATTAGTTAAATGAGTCCCATTACTATTTGTACAATAAGTATTTATAAGTTACCTGTAATACGCCACTAATACTTATCAGTTCAATTTAAATTTAATTAAAATCAAGAACTATATTTGTTATATCAGAGTAATTAATAAAATAATTGATGGAGATTTATGTGTTTGAAATTTCTTTATATATATTCCAATTTTCCATCATGTTCAATGAAAAATAAAGTTCTTAAAAACAATACTGAACATAACAAATTTCAATTGCGGTGAAACACCATTGCTCGAGTGCCAACTGAATTGTTAAAGGTTCAATCACTTGGAGGTTAATTCTATAGCAGTAATAGTTAGAGTAGTATAATCAATGATCCATCTTATTCGTAAATAAATAATGAACTTGTTATTTAAATATAGTATTCTTTTTTTAAATTGCATGTACTTTTTATCATAATAAGTTCAATATTTATGTTGTGTTTATTCTATTCATACAATATATGTCATAATATTTTAAAATCTAGCATACAGGTAGATATTATTTGTTACTTCATATTTCTAGTTTTGTATTTGTGTCAGATAAAAAAAATCCATAGTTAGATACAATACAAATATAATTTAGTATCAATTGAATTTCAAAGAGATTTTGTCACTCTCACATATTCAAAATGTTCTTTAAATTCTCCAATCATAGATTAAAATTTCAGTTCATTGAAATGAGTACAATAGTATTTTGTGGCATCAATTTATATACCTTAACATGTGGTTACTAGTCTTAGCAAATTTGGCAATCCTGGATACTTTTATTTTAAAATTGTAATTCTCTTTGGACATTTAAAAAACATCTTATTCATTTAAAATATCAACTGGTCTATAGTTTTATAGTTTACTTGTACTTCTTAACAAATGTTAAGAAATACATGAGCCAAACAATTTAAATGCAAAATATTGGCTACAAAATTTGAATTAATTGTTCTTCATAATATAGAATATTTATTGGTATAAGAAGCAAATTTTCTTAATTGAAATTAATTATAGTAATGAAATTTTGATGAATGAAAATTCTTACTTTTTTTATTATTTTCAATTTTTAATAAAGTATTTTTATGTTCATGGCATCCGACATATTACTATGTATGGAATTTTTTGTCACTTAATACTTAAACTTTAACAATTTCACAATAATATAAAATTAATATATTGATAGTATAGGTATTTTGATATGTGCTTAAGAGGATGCTATACCCACATATTTTGTCCCCGTCTTATTAACATATTACAAAACAAATTTTTGTTCAGTAGAATCAATTTCAATCATGTATTGTTGGCTGTAATATTGTAATATTAGAGTAAATCAAAATTAAAGGTTAGAATATTATCTGTGTTTAAGCAATTGTTTTATTTGATATTTTAATTCAAAATTAATTAATCTGAGCATTTTTAACTTAAAATATTTATTATACTCATAGCTTAAAAATTAAACTATTGAAAAAATTCAACACTTTAGCATTAATAATTTTCTTACCTATAACTGTGATATTAGGACAATTCACTAATATTAAAGTTAATAGTGTAAAAACGGAAATTGCACATACAAATATCGCATTCTTTTAATTATTTTACCTTGACAAACACTTTATTTATATATCTATCAGTAATAATAAACTATATCCATTAGAAGCAATATAATTTAAAACAAAATATAAAAAAGCAGTACATTAATTCATTAGTCTAGAAATAATTGTTTTTCTATCAGTATTCAAAAACTAATACATTTGTTACAATCTTTTAGTTTATGACAAAGTTTCTTGTCTAGTACTTGTTTATTATTAATTAAATTTCCAAATTGTCTATAAAATTTAGCATATTGTTTGTCCATGATATAAATTATTTAATTAAAAAGCTAATTATTCTTTTTAAGTATATAACAGGACCAATAACAGTAGTTACAATATTTTTAAAATAAAAATCATGGTACTATATAACATTTTAAATAATATATTTTATTGCTGTAACTTATTTGTATTATTTCTATTTAACTGGATTTTTACTTATATATTTCTAGAACCTTTCACTGAATACCAAATACACGTTGTAGCCAAATGTGGAAATCATATAAAAAGTGAATCTTCAGATACGATAATGCAATATACTGATATTGACGGCCCAGGTCCACCAATTATTATAAATGCTACATGTGTACCAGGAACTAATGGCACATCTATTTTCTTACAATGGACTAAACCTCAATTATTTTATAAATCAGTGGATGAATATATTATATATGTTTCTTATGACACTGATTTTGTTAAAAAATTCAACTTTTCATTACCAAAAGACAGTAATAATATAAATGTATGTAAAGTATTGATTTTTAAATAGTGTCATAACATAATACTTTATATAAATAATTGTGAAATTATTATTATTTTTTAGCATTTTCAGTATGTTGTACAAAATTTAACAGGCAATACCATGTATGAATTAAAAATAAATGGAGTTACAAATAGTGTCCTTGGAAATAATGCAATTGAAGGTAAAGCTTCAGAGCCTCGTTCAGTCTACTTACATAAAGATTGTGATAATGATAGTACTTTGAAAAATAATCATAACTTAATAGAAAATACAAAATCTCTTTTAATTGGCTTATGTTGCGTGTTGGGATTACTTTTCATTGTGGCTGTTATATTATTTTGGCAGTAAGTATTTTTTGTTTTATATATATATATAAACATTATAATATAATATCTTAAACTTTATTCTTTTTATCACCATAGCTAACAATATGTGTGATTCTTTACATGTAACACATAAAATAAATGTTTTGTACTATAGATGCCATCCTGTGTGTAGGGTATACTTTCATGCTGCTTATTATTATCTGGAGGATCCACCATTTGTGTCACATACTATACCAACATTGCCAAATTCTGATTGGTGGAAGCACAAACAAGAATCTCATGTTGTGACAGTGGACAGTTTTGCTAAGCATGTAGCTAATTTGCATGTTGATGGAGATATTGGCTTTAGCAAAGAATATGAAATAATTCAAGAAGAGTCCATGAATTTTGATTTTTCAACTGAATCATCACAACTACCAGAAAATAAAACAAAAAATCGATACCTTAACATAGTTCCATGTAAGTTAATAAATTATAATTAATTGTGCTATTTAATACATTTTGTACTGTGAGTTTAAAAAAATATTTGATAACAGAGTACTTAGTTGGTCTAAGACAGTAGAACAACAAATATATTCTATTTATTAGTATACAGAAATGTATAATACTATCAAATTAAATATTTAAAAATATTTATTTTCATTATGTTTAGTGTATTATAAAATTATTTAAAATTAAAATTTATATTTTTTAGTGTACATTTTTACATATTTGTTGGCATTAAGTACTTTATTTCGATATGCTCTGATACATATGTTATGTAAAATATTAACATAAGCCATGCATTTTGGCTAGTGTAATTATGTAGCCTTAAGTAGCCACAGTGTAAAACTATGTAAAGTTAATAGCTAAAAAAAAATGTAGTTATTAGTACTTCCTTAGTATACTTCACATCGTAGAAAATTCTAATATACCTGAAGATTGGTAATGGTACTCCAGTATAATTGCTGTGCTCCATTTATATATATATTTTTTTGTTATGTGTATTGTAATAATAATAATTATAATAATCAATAACATTAATTTGGATTGTTAAATTTAATAATTATTGTGTATAGTTTTAGTCAGTATATCATCCTTTAACTCTGAGGTTGGTTCATATCTAGTATGTGGGTAATATTTTGAATTAACTATTCCTATTAATAAAATAAATTCTAAAAAAATTGTGTTTATGGTCTATATAAAATAATTCAGAATCTATTGGTTCATTTTAAAAATATTCTGGTGGTTAATATATTATAATTTAACTATTGTCACATAAATCAGATAATACAAATTTATGCTAATTTAACTAGTTTATGTTTGTTTTTTTTATAGTTTCTGAATAAAATACTATATTAATGACTACTATGATAACATTTTAATTTACAGATGATCATAGCAGAGTTAAACTCCATGTTAATAATATGCCAGGAAGTCATTCTGATTATATAAATGCTAACTATATTGATGGTTTTGAAAAGGCTAATGCATACATTGGTACACAAGGACCATTACCATCAACAATTATTGATTTTTGGCAAATGATGTGGGAACAACATGTTCATGTTATTGTAATGATTACAAATTTAGTGGAACGTGGTCGGGTAATATACTTCAAGAATCAATATAATTAAAATTTGAAAATAAAATCATCAAAAATAAAAACTTAAGAATATTTAATTATTTAAATTTTTAACTTAATTTATTATTTTACATGGTTTTGCTTATACTATTATACTCAACGTATAATAATATCGAAAGTTAACTGAGTAAAAAATGTTATGTATTATGTATGTATTTTTTCATTAAACAGGTTTAATAATAATTAAGAATACTCTGATAGGATAGGTCTATTATGATCAATAAAAAATACATTAAAATTAAAATTTATGGCTAAAATACATTAATAATACTACTTCAAACTTAACATAAGAAATAATACATACTAGATTTTGATTCTTATAAAAAATACTATGTAATATGTAGTAATAATTTCTACATAGTCTATCCACATAGGGAAATATATTTGATATAAAACACTTTTTTCTAATATACTTTAACATACAGTTATATTATATTTAAACACAGTATATAATATGTATACAAAATATTTTTATTTTATCATTTAAATAAACTATTTTACTCATTTATCTTTCTTACAATTTTTTTAAAGAAAACTTACTTTTATATTGTAAAAATATAATGTGTTATTTGGCACAGAGACATATTTAAAAATTTTCCATCCCAGGTTATCTAAGTGCCATTACTTTTTTTATCACCTAAATAACTATTTAAGTACTAAAGGTATAATAGGTATAAAGTACCGTATTATATCAAAATGCTCTCCAAAATTTAACGCCCAGAGCCTAAGCTCCCCTTGCCTCCCCCCCCTAAATACGTCACTGTTTTGGCATATTTATTTCTAAATAAAATTAATGTAGCTCTTACACTCATAAAGAAATATGCTAGTCAAGTTACCAAGTATTACTTAAAAAGTAACAATTTACACACTTTATATTACTAAACAGTACCCAACATTGCAAATCATATTTTAAAACAAAACTAACACTAAAAATTAGTAAACTAACTTAATTAGCACCTAATAAAGATTTATCTGAAGATTTATTGTATATCAATATTACTTTGAATAAACTTTTCAACTATAAGTTATAAATACTTTTAGAAAAATACACGAGTAGGTAATATATATTTATTTTCCATTAATAATAGCCTGGTATTCATAAATTCCTTATTGTTGCATACTGTAATATTTAATAGTTTACATAGATTTATGTATATACATATATGTAATTAAACAAGATTATTTAATTTTAATTCTAAATTAAATATATTTTGACTAAAATATTTTTAAACCTAACCACCAATGCTACTTTATTACAAAAAATCTAATAGACTTACTGTTTGTTTCTTTTAATAGAGAAAGTGTGATTTATATTGGCCAAACGAAGGTACAGAGACATATGGTTTTATTCAAGTTAAATTATTAAAAGAAGAACTTATGGCTATGTATACTGTTCGTACATTTCAAGTGCATCATACACGAGTAATATATTATGATAAATATTTTCGAAATAAAAGATGTTTTAAAAAATTATGTTTTTCTAGGCTAAAAAGAAAAAAAATGTACCACTAGGTAGAACTATATATCAATATCATTATACTAACTGGCCTGATCATGGTACTCCAGATCATCCTTTGCCAATTTTAAGTTTTGTGGATAAATCAGCTGGAGCTAATCCAGCTGATGCTGGTCCTATTGTTGTTCATTGCAGGTATGTTATTTAAAGTGTATTTTTTTAAATTTAATTTCTAGTGAAAATACTTATGAATAATGATAATTTAATTTGTTTTTAGTGCTGGTGTTGGTAGAACTGGTACATATATTGTATTAGATACTATGTTAAAGCAAATTAAAAGTGAAAAAGAAGTGAATATATTTGATTTCTTAAAGCACATTAGACAGCAAAGGAATTTTTTAGTTCAAACTGAAGAACAATATATATTTATCCATGACGCTTTATTAGAAGCAATAAATTGTATGTATTCTAGTATTAATAGAAAAACCCTAGCAAGTTATCTTCAAACAGACATAAATGATTGTAAAATTGCTTCATTTGCTTCAGATTTTGAAAAACATTATAAGGTTTGAATAATATAAAATGTTTTAGAAAAAAATGATGTTAAATTAATATTATTTATTTATCTTATAGATGATAACGTCATTTGTTCCACAAGAATATTTGTTACTTTCTGCAAATAAGCCCTTTAATCGAAATAAAAATAGATCTCAAGAATTTGTTCCTGTAGAAAATTCTCGAGTACACTTGACACCAAAACCTGGAATTGAAGGAAGTGATTACATTAATGCATCTTGGATAATTGGTAACTTTTTTACATTCCACTTAAATTATTAAGTATTGATTAAATCTGAAGAATTATTTTAGGAGTAGGATATTAATGAATGTTGACTAGTTGGGTTAGCTTGTATCATAATAACTTGTAAAAATATTTAATGTTTTATAGTATGTATACTAGTTTTCCCTGTTTATATGTGCATAAACGCTAAATTTAATTAAAATAAACTCAAAAACTAAAAACTACTAAAATAATAGTTTAAACACAATCTCTAGAGCAGAGTTTCCTTAACGTATGTATACCGTAAGAGGTCATCAAAATAAATGTAAATTGAAAAAACTATGTACTTTATAGTATATATAAAAAGAAAAATTATATTTTTATTAAGGGGGTGCACAATCAGTTTTACTATCTCTTCGAGATCTCTCCGGGTCCTTCAAAGAAAAAGTTTGGAAAACGCTGCTCTAGAGCATATATTTCTAGGTATATATTTAAATTTTTTCATGATAGTATTTAAGAGTATGATTAGTTGTCGTCAAAATTTTTAAGATATTTCACTATTTAAATTTAAATTTTTGATATGAATTATAAACTATAAAGGTTTTTTGATGGTTCAAACTCAAATTACATTATTTATGGGGTGGTTTATCTCTTCCATAGTGTCTAAAAAAGAAACACTCATCCTCTAAACCAAGCATGACAGAAACACACTAGTCTCTAAAACCAAATTCTAAACTAGTGACTCAAGGTTAGGGCCTACTTATAGTCAATAATACTCCATGTGTAAAAAAAATAATAATAGAAATTTCAAAATGAATGATGGTCATGACTAATATTTCTAATAGAAAATTGTTCCTAAATATTATATTTTGTATTTTCAGGATTTAAACGATTAGGAGAATTTATTGTTACACAACATCCTCTTCAAAATACGGTTTTAGATTTTTGGCAAATGCTCTGGGACCACAATGCACAGACTGTAGTAATATTAACTGATATGAGTGAAGATACGGTTTGTTATATTTACTTAAATATTTTAAAACTAACTAAAGTATATATTTTTAACATATTATAGGAATCACTAGTTAAATTTTGGCCCGTGGACTCGGATACAACATTAGATAGTGATAATTTTAAAGTTAAAAGTGTTCAAGAAGACAAAATAGGAGATGATTATGAAACAAGGGATCTTGTTATCCAATCTATACAAGATGATTTTATGCTTCCAGTCAGATTAATTCACAGTAAATATTCTGTTAGAGAATTATCTTCATTGATTAAATTATTAGAAATTGTTCAAATGTGGCATTTAGAATACCAAAATGGCCCTATTGTTGTAGTAGATAAGTAAGTATTTATCTTTATTTATAAAATAGTAGTAATGCAAAATACTATCGAAAGTTTAGATACATGATTATATTTAATATTATCAGTTGTATGATAATTTTTAAAGTAAATAATAAAGTACATATTGATAACAACATTTATAAAATACTTTTTCTAATGTTTTTCTAAAACATATTTATTTACAGTATTTTACTGCAGTCCATTAAACATTGAATAAAAACATAATAATATTGTTAACTTTTAATGTTTAAACATTTTATTTATTGTTAAGGCGACTAAGCGATGGGTTTTTTTCATATATTTAGACCTATAAGCTGACAAAAAATAAATATACTTTTAGTTGTCTAATTTTAATTTTGAAAACTAATTTGAATTTATTAGACTCTTTTCCATGTTTTCTTAAAAAAACGTATTAATTTCATTGTTAATTTTTTTTACTCATTGGCTCTATAAAATAAAGAAGATACTCGTTATGAAAAATTAAATAAATTCATTTGGAATTGTAGTATACAAACTTCCAATTTTCGAAAATTTGTCTACTACAAACTAAAAAAATTTACATTCTTACAATATGTATTTTTCGCCTGTTTTTGGTGATATTCATTGTTACATAAGCACAAAAATATTTTTGAGCTTGCTTGCTTATGATGACTTATTGAATGCGCTTACATGTGCTATAGAACAAAGTCGTTTCGTCCACCCGCAGCCAGGCGATAAGGAATTATAATTATTCCCAAAAATTCAAATTTCTTATTTTATATATATTTTATTAATTAATAATAAATTATTATTGTCAAACGTCAGCTTATTGTTTGTCTTTGTTGTATGCAATTTAAATTTTGGAATTTAAAATATTTACTTTAAAACTATAATTTATTATTAAAATTTAAAAATTAAATTAACTTATTTAATTTTAACATTTTTGTAGATTTGGTGGAACAGAAGCAGCAATATTTTGTTGTTTAACAACTATTGGTAAACAACTACAACATGAAAATGTAGGGGATATTTCATTGTATGCTAAACTTTATCATAATCAAAGACCAGGCATTTGGAAGGATATAGTAAGTTAAATAAATTATAAAAGCCATTATTTTTATTATATTTATTTATTTATTTTAAATAGGAAAATTACCTATTATTATATCGGGCTTTGGAACTTATGTCTGGAGGAAGCTGTTTTAATGTATTACCATCAAGCTCAATTACCAGTTTAAATAATGTGGCAAATGGTAGTCATAATTCACTAACTTTACCTAATGGAAATGCTCTTTCACCAAATAAACAAAATGGAGTATTAATTTCTCAGTCGTAATTCATAATCCAGTATGTAGTTTAAAGTAGCTGTTAAGTAGTTTGACTAATAACTCGATTGCCGTTTTGGTATATTATCTAAGTCTATTAGTATCCTCAAATTTTTAGAAATTGTATGTTTAAATTGGTTAGTAGATTTATACTATAATTAATCTTCTGTTGATTTTTCTGAATTTAAAATAAAAACAATTATAGTTACAACTTACAAAAAAAGAATAAATGTTTACTAAAATTCACTTAAATTAATAATTATTATCGTTAATTATAAAAATTAATTATCATCAACATTTTTTTTTTTTTTACTATAACATTTTTGAAAATAACAAACTATTTTTAGTTAATAATTGCAATATATTTAATAAGGCACTTAACTACTGATTTACTTGCATATTTTCAAGCTTCTTGATATAAATTTCACCAAAAATGTTAATATTATTAACTATTCTTATACTATCATTTAACACAAGATACTTATGAAACATTTCACAAATATCTTATTCATTTAAAATGTTTAATATCTCATTATCATTGTACATTTTTTTATGTTGACTTTATTCTGATGTTTGATTATTTTCCCATTAAAATCTTTTAATAATAAAAACACCCTTTTATTGTCTTAAATAACTGTTTTAAATTGTCAAAATGATTGGATTTTTACAAGGTTTCAGTAACTTTAAGCAATATTATACATTTTATGAATAAATAACTGTCATTGTTATATGTAATACTATTCTATAATAATAATACTTGTCGAACTATTATCCTATCATTGAATTTTCATATTATTTTATCAGTCTTCAAACACCCAAAGCACGAAATTGAGATTGCTGTTATAATATTATATTATTTCATTTACACATCTTGTGTGAAAAATAAAAATAATATTGTTGTTAATGAACTGTTTCTTTTAAATCTTGTTTGTTTAATGCTTATAATATTATACTACTGACCCAATGAACAGATCATTTTTATTTTATTTTTTGTATGACAAAATTATACTATAAAATATTTGTAATCGATTTTGGTATAATTGTATATGTTCTTATAAATAATACTCATGTTTGTATATATATAATTTATATTTATGTTTTTGTTAGGCTTAACCTGATAACCTGATAAATGTATTGACTAATATAATAATATGTATAAACAAATTAAACCTCAATATACTGTATAGGAAAAAACTTTTCTGTGGCGGCCTTTTTCATAAATTTCTCTTAATTTTTTTAGAATACAAATATATCCATTTAACTCGCAACACTCATAATATTTTTATTTTTTTTTTATAAATTTTTATGTTTTTTAGCCAAAATACTCCTAATAATGCTATAATGTCTTGAAATTTACAATTTTAAATGTACATTATGATTCAAAAGAAAAAAAAACTTAAAAAATAGTAAAGAATATAATTTTTCCAAAAATGTATGACTATAATAACTTAAAATTATGTAAAAGAATTATTTTCAAAACATTTTTCTAAAATAATAAATTTTGCATTTAATGGTGTTTTAAATATTTTTTAAAATCTATTTATTCTAAAACTTAAAACATAATAACATTGAAGTATTTTATTATTACCTTTTGTAATTAACAATGTATGATTGATCATCATTAGTAAATAATTCTTATATTATTATATTTTGTTCATTTTATTATAAATTTAATATTATAAGTGACATTTTACAATCATATATATAATTTTACCCAATCGGTTATATTAACACTTTGGTTTGGTATGTTTACAATTGTATAAATTAGTCATCATTCCATTTTCTTAAGTAATTCCAAAAAAATATTTTAATTCAAGTATCGCACAATTTATTAAATAAATAATTTGATTTTGGTAAATCATATTATGTCAATACTAAATTTTAATGATTATTGTTCACTGTGTATTAATAGCCTTTTTAAATTATAATTTATTATTTTCCCATGTAAATATCTTAGATAATAACAAAAAAAAAAAAACAATTATTCTAAAATAGACATATCTAATTATTCTTGTCAATAAAATATTGTAACACAATTAGATGTTTAAAAAAACATATTTACTATATAATTCAATTTCCAAATGTTTCTTTACTAATTATAAAAAATTATTTTGTACAGTCGAATTCAAATTATTGTTTATAATTAAATATTCATAAATTGTATATCAGTTAGTATGCATTCATATAAAATAAATTTTTAGTTTAAAACATTTTCAAATATTTTCATATGGTTTACATTTTTATGAAATGTTATAATTCTTCCTAGACTGAAATCTTTGAGAAAGGCCGCCTAAAAGCATTTATTATTTTTTCATACTGCTATTGTATTTGACCTTATTCAACATTTAACTTATAATAATAATGCACTTAAGCAATCATTTTATTAGCAAAATACAAATTATTAAATAAGAAAATAAATATTTTTTCTCATATGATCTAACATTTTGACGTTAAAACTACCTACTTAATTTTAATAAACAATGACATAACATACCAACACATTTCTCTTAATTGTTTTTAGATATTTATGTTAAAATAATTTTATCTGCTTAATTATTTGATGTGCATCAACCGTTAACTAACTTATCATTTCAGTTGTTTTTAATACAAAACAAACTTTGATCCAACCAATTTTTTTTTTTTTTATTAATTGTATTTATCATTGGTACATCAGTGTTATTGTTTATATTAAATTGCAATAATGAAACTAAATGAATATCATCCAAATATTTATTCTATTAAAACTTAAGGAGTTTAAACAGTACCAATAGTTACTTTATTTAATGAATGTTAGTATTGATATTTCTTTGTTTTAACTTATTTTTATTATTTTCCTTAATTAAACCATAGACTAAATAAATGTTTAATCAAAATCTTACAGTTTTTTAAACATTTAAAAGAAAATAACAATCTATTAAAATAATACTTTTTGTATGATGATACTTAATTTTTTATATTAATGATAAAACAACGCTCAATTATTTCAAATATTTTTTTTTTACTTTTTAATTTTCAGTCAAATTATACTTTTTATCAATTAGTTTGAATAATAATTACATAGTTTTCTTTAAATATTGTAATAAGTTTAAAATTGTTTAAATGATTATTTCAAATTAATCAACCCATTTTAATTGTTTCCCTTGCATCCTAAAATATTGTTAACTGTTTTAAAACGATCAAATTTTGTATGAATTGTTGTTTTTATTTTTTAATTAGTTTCTTGACAAATATCAAAAGTAAAAAATCGATCTTAAGAATTACTTAGCAAAGAATTTTTATTTTATTTTCAAAATTCAAATTAGATTTTTTATTCAATTACAGAAATGTAGCTATATATAATAAAAATTTAATGTGCTTATTACTTTTAATAATACTTAATTACATAAAAATTAAAATTAATTAGTATTGATCATACATAGATTAAATAACATTGTAAATACAGAACACCATTACAATAGTTTATTATTAATTATTTTAATATGGTTTTTGCTCAATAGTAATATGTGGTAACTGGCGTCAGTGAGAAATAAGCATTTATGCGTCTTCTATCTCCGTGCTCTTCTAGTGAGTCAAATCCAAACAAAAATAATAAACATTAAATTATTGTATTGATGTTGAGTATCTATAATATTATTTAATCTATGATTCATAACTAAAATTTTAAAATATTACAAAATCAATTAAACATTTTTAAGAAAAAAGAAACAGTGTGGACAATAGTTTATTTATTGTAATCACAGTTTTATATTTTAACTGTTATTATTACAGTTCAAAATTATATATTTAGACCCTTGTGATTCCTATATTCTACAAAATTTATGAAATTATAATACAAATTGGAAATTGTAGTGCCATAATTTAAAATTTCCATGTATATTAGACATTAGTCTTGTCAATTTATAATGTTAATGGATTAGAAAATTATTTATTTAATTTACATTTGCGATGAACAAACAACAGTTGATACTAAAATACTTAAATAAACACTATAAGAACATTAATATACACTTAAGTAATCCTCTTTAAAGCTTATGTATTTTAGTACTTTTAATTAATGCACAATCTAGATTTAGTTTTATGTTGCACCATATTTATACACCCATTTATGTCTAACGCTACTGATTTATTATGTAACACCTTAGAATTATGATAACATTATACATTAATATGTATTTTAGTTTAATACTAGTCAATAATTAAAAAAAAAAAAAAATGTAGTTGAAAATTGTATTAGATGTTTTAAATGTTAATAAATATTTACTAAGACTGTTTTATACCATGTATTAAAACAAATTATTTAATTTGATATTCATATGAAAAACAAATGCATGATAAACATATATTCGGTTTATGATACACATAGAAGAAATTAACTTAATATGTTTTCTAAATTAGAGATAGAAGACTGGAGACACTTTGAGAATAGCTTCAAAATATTAAGAGTTTAAAAGGTTTTTTTCAGGCAAATAGAGCATTAAAAAAATATATTTATTAAATTAATAAAACCTTATTAAATTAAAGTAAACTAAAATTTAATCAAAGTTAATGACTGGTTTATTATGCATTTTAGTTGTTTATGATAATGATCTTAATATAACAACATTTGTAAAAGAAATATTATATATTTATTATTATTTATTTTATAGAAGTCTTGACCCAAGGACTTCTATTTTTTTTAAGAACGTGTCAATGCATGGTATTCTCCCTTAAGGTTTAAACATTTATTAAAAGATGTATATATGTATAGTTTTTTCGGAATGTAACATTTACAAACTCCCAAGCTATGCTAAATACATTTACGTCTAAATCAGTAAAACTTAATTTTAATGTCACTACCTATTTATAATTGTTCCCTAACGGTCCATTGTATAAATTTACCATTATATTTAATATCTTTATTTACTAGTCTTATATGTATGGCCTAATTTATATTTATTACTATTATTTTGTATTTATCGGGATGATTTGAAAATCCTTCAAGTTCCATAAAATTAATTTATACTTATTTTAGAATAAGTAAATATATTAAAATATAACAGTGCCTTTTTATTATTATTTATTGATTTCTCAATGCTTAAAATTTCTAAATATTTTTTTCTAAATTGCAATTGTATATAGCTATGCTAATTACAACTAAATATTTTAATTTCATAGAATTACCTATGTTTTTGCTAAACATTTATTTTGTTGTTTTTTCAAGTTAACCATCAAAAAAATTATTTAATAAACTGTGTATTTCTATTTGGAATTTTGTAAGTTTACATTTTTTAAAAATGATTGGCAAATCATTGAGTAAGAAACATTAAAATGTTGATTTTGCTCAATCAAATTTTGTATTTTTTTATATTTTCTATCCCTAACCAACACTTTGTCAGAAAATTGTGCCAAAATTGAATTATTATATATCAGTGTTGTCTGTCTTATAAAAAAACAAATTTTGTTTTAATTTTTTGAAGTCTGATTAAATAGTATAGATGTAGTTGTAGACGCTATATTATTTTTAGTCATTTTTCTGACTATTTCGATTGTAAAAATTAATCAAATATTACTTTCTGGTTTATTCTGATTATTTTCTACTCCAAATTTAAGGAGAATTACATTATTTTTTTTAATTACTATTTAAACTATTTAAATTAAATTCAGTATCCCTTGAATTAATATTATTTTTTGTAGAATAAATTACTTAATAGTTATTGTTTATTTATTAGTTACCTAATTTATTGTATACACATTTTAGTTAATAAAATACACGTAATTTTGTCCATTCTAATTATTGAGAAAAAATTAGGATGTATAGAAAACTAGTCAAAATTTTAAAAATGCTTTGTTTTCTACTATTTTTTTAAGTTAGTTTTGTTGTAAAGTTTGTATAAAATACAGAAAATAATATAATGATCTTAATACTTTTCATTTTTATATATTTATAAACTGAATTGTACAGTTGTCATTAAATAAGTTGTGTATTATTATTATAAATTTACCATCAATTATACTTGTTAACTGTATAAACTAAACTTTTATCATATAAAACAACATCACGTATTGTTAACTTAGTAAAGTATATTATTATGTCAAAACTAAAAAACTCTATGAAGAAATGATTGACCTGTTGATTTAAACTTTTCATTTGAGTTATAGAATTATTGTTACACACACACACATGTACACACACTCACAATTTACTTATAATTTCTAAGTTTACAATATTCATAATGGAACAAATTTCTATTTTGAAGGCCAAATTGCAATGGTATGGTTAATGCTGTAGTATTTTTCATAAACCAATATTTTCTTTGTCCTAAAAATATACTTACCACATCTGCGTGTTTTCTTTAATACTATCTTTTTGTTTGATGTTTATGTTTGTACCTATAATTGAACAAAATTATTATTATATGTACTTATGAAGATGTACTATAGACAATATATTATTTAAATACTATAATAAACCATAGGATAGTTTAAATAGTTTAAATAAAATATGTAATTCATTTGTATACAATACGTTTCTATGTTACATTATACATTGTAATAACAACTTTATTTTATTCACACAATAACAAATGGAAAATAAATTTTATATTCGTACGCCTTATTTATTGTTTATGAATTTATTTTGAATTGTGTATATACTAACTACTGACATCGCATAAATACGGAGCAGCAAGATGTTTTTCCTCTACACACTACACAGTATAAGTGTATAAATTCTTATAAATGTGAGTAGTTAGCTTATAGTGATCAGACTTGTAATCAGTTTAAAAACACTTCTTGAAGTAGTATAGAAACGTGATAAAAGTCATTCTTATAGATTGAAAATTGAATGTAGATATGGTTCAAAATGTCCTTTGCCAAAAAAATAAAAAAAAAAAAGAGGCAGTTATCATTTTATATAAATTACGAAAAACAATAAAAAAATTATACTATTATTTATGTAATCCACTAATGTAAAAAATTTAGAAAGACACTTTTTTATATGTATATATGTTATTCTTAAATCTTACCCATGTTTTAATGAGGGTCAAGTCAAGTAAATATTTGTTTTTGTCATCAATCATTGTTAATTTATTTCGAAACCGTATTCAAATTACAGTTCGGGTGTTAAATAAACAAAGATATACATTTGTACGACGAATTTAAATTATTTTAATGCAACAACAAACAAAGCTGATAAAAGAATCTCTAGGTACTTACCTCACGATGGTATAGGTAATAGGTATTTATAGTATACTAACTACGGTCTACGATCATTGATAAAATTACTTAACTCGTTTCTTCGTTCTCTGGTTAGTAACTACTAATTTTTATCTATTATTTATATTCTAAAAATCAATGATAATAAAAGTTTACTATTTCAATAACACTCGTTCTTTTTATACAATAAAACAAAATTCATTAATACATCCTTCAATATCTTATCATTAATCATAATTGTATTTTTTTTTTTTTTTGGTTAAAAACGTATAGAATTACGCAACGAGAAAGATTTATATTATACCTACTTATATTATCTACTATTATCTTATGCTCCAAAATAATTCTGTTGAATACTGTAAGTTTTACAATGCCTAATAGTTGATGGCTCATCGAATACTTTATCTCGCATTATTTATTTTATTTAGTATCTATTTATTAAAATCGTTTTTATGATTTTTTTTTAATATTTTTCAACTTTTAAGCATGTATAATTTTCTCATCTTGCTTAAGAATTTTGGACGATCAATTAAAATCCCTTCAATCATAAATTTTACTATTACAACAAGCAGCACCAGTGGCGTGTTTACAGGGTAGGCCTACCCAATTTTTATTTGACTAGGTATTTAATTTTTTTTTGTCACAAGTATAAATGTTATTATTAATATTTATTATTGCATATTATTATTATGATAACTCGAAAACTAATAAAAGTAAATACTTGAAATTTTCACCAAAAGTTTTTATTAATGGTATCTATATATATATAATTAAATTTTCAAAATATTTTGGCTTTTTTTGAGTTATTTATAGACAATTGAAATTTTCGATTTATCCAAGTATTTTTTTTTTTTTTTGAAGTGTCGATAGAAAAATTTTGCTTGACCAAAGAAACTTGAAAATTTAATACAAAGTTCTTTATGAGTTGGTACCTATTATTGTAGAAAAAAAAATAAAAATCGTTAGTCACAATTTTTTTTATAAGCGTTTATAGGTCAAATTTTATTTAAATTATTTTGAAAATTTCGAAAATGTGCAAGTAATTTTGTAGTTGAAAATGCATAAAATTTTTTGTATTTATTATATCTAAGATTAAAAAACTCAATACTAACTTATCCATAAATGTTCAATAGTTCAAATGGCTATAGAGAAAACTCGAAGCCTCATTATAGAAAAAATGTTATGAGCATTTGAATTTTAAATTTTTACAAAATCGCGTAACGATAACGATTTACACTCAAACGACTCAATATATTATTGTTATTATTCAAAAAGCATAAATCCTAATAGTTACTACACTACAGAAAAAAACGGGCCTACCCAATTATTTTGTGCTGGACACGCCACTGAGCAACACACTGCACATACATACTTCAAGCAACTTTTTACTTCCTCACAAGATTACACAGCAAAAACACAATAGGTAATATTTTGTTAATAATGATATGGTGTAAAATACTAACTATTTTTTTTTCTGTTGAAAAAATTCATTTCACCCTTGAAAATACATTGGAATTATAGACATCATTTCATCGATATTTGTAGTTAATTTTATTAATATTTGATTTAATTAAACATACCTAGTTATTTGTTTGTATTTCTTAACTATTATCATGCCTTACAAGACTGTATACTACCAGTTAAAATGTAGGTTGAAAAAGAAAATACCTAACCACTTTCTACGTACCTATTGCACCCGAAGACAGTGCGAACTTGTCCGACGACCGACTTGCCGACTTGTTATTGTAATAACTAGTAGCCAATACATAGTAGTATCGGATTAAACTGGTCGGCAGTGGACGGTCTGGATATTTGGGACGGATAATTTATAGGAAATTCAACTAGCTTTATTGAATCTAGTAAAATACAACTGAGCACGATCTTTAAGATTAGGGGTCGGCAACTCGCGGGCAGTCGCTGCCCGTGTAACGATTTTATGCGACCAGCGATTACAATTTATAATTAGTATAAAAGTATAGAACATTATGTAAGTTGATGAAAAAAATTTAAACTTTTAAATAAAATAAGGTGTATTGCCCTTGAAATTTTATTTTTTTATTTTTTGGCCCTTGACACCAAAAAGGTTGCTGACCCCTGTTTTAGATTATTAGCAGAGATTGCAGAGCAATGAATGTATTGATTCTAAAATCATGTTTTTTTATATGTGAAGAAAAAATGCTTTAATTTTCAACCTATAAGTAGTGGTTTTGTCGAGAGGTCAAAATGTACAGTAGTTTTTCAAATAGTCAAAAAATATAAAAAAAATCAAGCTAAAGATTAGCTAGATTGGATTTGATTTTTTTTTATGTTTAACTCAAAAACGAATAATCACATACTACTAGAGTATCATAGATACTTGATTTTTTCACCAAATGTTTGTACTACGATTTTCTATGTATCATGTATGACACAAAATACTATGAACATTTAAATATAAAGAACAGTTCTAGTGTTCACGAATCATACTTAATTCACTTTTAAAATGTTCTCTAGACCTTTTTAAATTTTTTTTTTTTTTGGTAATTTTTCTTCTACTTTTTCCTACTATTTTTTGCAGCAACTAGTAAGAAATATTATTGAAACATTAAGTTAGTTACACAATACATAAATGATAGGTGAATCATAAAAAATTACTTATTGATTCAATATTTAATATTTAAATTGTCTAGGTACTTTGGAATACATAAAAACATAATGAATAAAAAACAAAAAAAACATAATATAAATATTAATTATTTGCTGTAGAAAATTAAAAGGGACTAAAAATGTTATTTGTAAAAATAGTAAAGACACAAAAATTAGCAAAAACGAGGGTTTAATATTTATGAGAAATTTTTTATTACACATACAATATATATACCTATATATATATGCAGCTATGAGTACAAAGAAATGCATTTAATAAAACTTAAAAAAATTATTTATACAGGAGACAGAAACAATTAATTGGCAAGTGTAACTATAAAATTATACCTAAAAAAATTTAGGTTCTCATCTGTCTGTTTTACTAATATAAATATTAAACATGTAATGATATAATGACACTAGTAAAAGAAGACCATGACATTTATTACTTCATTATACAAGTTACATTAATCTCTTTGGTATTTTTATTTATAAAAAAAAAAAAAACAATATTGAATTATTTTCATAAATGATTGGTTCAAAAATGTAAATGACAAAATAAATGTATCAATATTTTTTCCATGCAATGTTAAAAATGCTTAATTTTCTAATTTAACATAATGTTTGTTATAACCATGACCTACATAATATTATATAATAATATACACATATAATATATAGGACATAGGTACTTGTTAATATATATATATATATATATATATATATATATAGTATTTAAATTAAAAATAATATAATAAGTATATATTATGTATAATATATGTATGCATAACAAAAATAAAACATTTTAATTTGTTCTAATAACAACAAGTATGTATATAATTCACTATTACAAAGTTAAGTAGGTACAATTGGATACTAAAATAATAATTATGTTTATTTAGTAATTTTATACATTTTTAATGTTTAATATTTAATGAAAAAAATTAATATTTTGTGGGCATATTAATAATAAAATAATTTGCTAACATATTGATGCCTAAATTTAATATTTAGCCTATAAATATCATTATATATTAGTTATTTAGTTATAATAATAAAATCTGATTAATTTACGTGTTATCTTTAACAAATTGGACTTAAAATTGTATTTAAATGTAAATAACAGAAGTATTTAAATACCCAAAACTAAACGACAAATATAAGTAAATAAAATTTGTTAGAAATATATGTAAAAAGCTATATTATACAAAATATAATAATTTTATTAAAAAAGAATATTCTTTTTAAATAATTTCATGGTTTACAATCAATTTTAATTTGCTTTAAAATAAAATTAGTAAAAAATGATTAAATGATATTTAAATATATTTTTATAATAATTTTAATAATTGAATAATGATAATGTTTAATGAATTAATTAAATATTTTATAGAATGTTTATAGACTAAATTAAAAAAAAAAAAAGATGTACGTTATTTACAAAAAATGATGTACATAATGCTTTTTACATTTTCAATAATACAATAACTTTTTCAATTAGAATCTAATTAACTTAAAATTAATTAATATATTTTGTGTATTGTATTTTCAAGATAAAAAATCAAAACCCTATAATACATGCTTATGTTTAAAAACATATGGCTTTGGTTTATAGGTAGATAAAATGTTTTTAACATGAAAAGTACCAAAAAAATGAATAATAGATTTTCTAAAAGTTTTAATGGATTATTTATTAACTATAATATATTTAAGAATAATTTTTAATGTATACAAGACAACAAAATTGATTAAAAACATAAACTCAACAGTTTTAAAAATTATCAAAATGTCTTAAAACAACTAGAATGTGCAATATAAATTATTATATTATGATGTATATTATTCACAAACAAATTTGATAACAAATAAAAACAAAAAAAGGCCTCTTTAAAAATAAAAAAATAATATAGAATATATCAATCAAGATTTATTGATGTACATATTTTTCTTTTTATTAAAAATAACGGAATTCTCCTTTTTTACCAATTCGTTCTTTTCGTACCCAATCAGCTGGTGCTGGAACTGACGGTTGTACAGAAGTATTTCTGGATGGATCAGAGCTCATACTTTGATCAACAAATTCACTCTTAATAGATTCCTATAAAAAAATATGAATTTAATAGTTATAATAAAATGTGTCATATATTTATATTATTTAAAACAATAAAATTATTAAATTTAGAAACTCTAAACAATTCAATTTCAATTTCAAAAATTAATTAAATCTGAAAATTATTGTTGCCGTGCAGAAATCATACAAGGATGGGTAAGTAATGCTAGAACATATTTAAAGAGAATTAATAAAATATGATTGGTGTACATATCAAAAAAATATGATTTATATTTATTTATTATATAGATATTTCTATAGTAAAGTACTGTAGTCCAAATAATAGGTTAATATTTAACATTTTAAATACAGATAATGAACTAAGACTATAAATCATAATAAAACTGTTCTTTTCTGAGCATAATTTATACTTTAATAGCTTCATATTATGAGTAATATATTATATGAACAAATAATGCCTATACCTACCAAGATATAAACCTAATGTTTACCAAGTTATTATGAAACATGGTGATTGAAAAAAATAATAATAATTGCAGTCATAATTTATACAAACATATTAATACCCGCAAGGCCGTAAAGTACTAATTATCGAGTAACAAAAGTTACTTACTTGTGTGTAATTTTGTGATTGTGAAGCTGATCTCTTATCATATCCTTTAGCGTATACTGGATTCGTAAATATATCATTTGAGTCCAGCATTGGATTAAATGGTGTAACAATGGTATGGGGTACATGAGCCACCTGTGAACGATTATTTCGGGCTTTCCACCATTTTCTACTATCGTCCAAAATCTAAAATTAATGAAAGGGTAAAACTTACATAAATATTTAATACATTTATGATTTAATATTATATAAAAAAAATTGTTTTAAAAGGAAAATATATTTCTAATTTAAATTGATACTCTTGAAATTCAGGAAGAATGTCACACACTTTTTAATTTATTTATAAAAACTGTTTCACATGAAAAAGAACCACTTAGTCTACGCTCATTGTAAGAAACCAAGTTTTTATATGATATAGAAAATAATATTTTCTGCCATAGTGTTTTAAAATCCGGTTTAATTTTTTTTTATACTTACATAATTCTTTTTTTATTCATGATATGATACAAACTATATCACAGAAAATTTTACTAATCCCCTTAAATACATGGTATCTTTATTCTTTATGAACAATTTCTACTGTTAATATTGTGAAGAATGACTTTGTACTTGACTAAATGTTTAAATGTTAATAAGTTATTACTTATTATATTGGACTTACTTCTAACAATTCGCCACGTACAACAGATAGTTCCTTATCATTATTTGCTGTTCTCGGATAAGTTACTTGAACTATTTTCACACCTCGAGCCCTCATATCTTCTAGCCATCTAGCTTGAGCTCTTTCAAATCTTTCACTTCCCGGTCCACTTGCATTATTACGTTCAATCGAATCAGCAGATATGTCACTGCGTGCAGCCATATTATCTACACGTTCTTTATCCATTCTTGGCGGACTATGAAGTGACAGTGTATTAAAATCAGGTTCAGACTCGCCTTCCAAACTGTGTGAATCATCTCTGAAAAAGTATCTAATCTCAATAATGACAGATAAAAGGCATGTATTCAAAGAAATATACTTAAATGCATTTAAGTTATTAACTATTAACCAGTAGTGAATCTTTTTTAAAGTGTCAGGGAATAATTATTTAAAATAATTTTTACTTTGTACTTGCCTACCTATCTATTTAAACTATTTCGGTTTTTTAAACTTAACATAAATGAAAAGAAAACTCCCAACCATTATGCACAATTACAACTTTTTTTTTTGAGGGAGAGGCACATTTGTCCTTTTTTTTTAAATGTTCAAAACATATTTTTTCTGTGTAATCATTTTTTCTATACCTTTCGCCTTACACTATAAGTTTGCATATAACTTGTTAGTGACTTAAGATAAATATACATTTATACATTTATACATTTTATTTTAATATAAATTGTGTCTTAAATTTCCAATATAATGTGATTCTTAAATAAATGGTAGCATCTCTTGCAATATTGATAATAGTTAAATTTAAAATACAGCCTGGCAGTATACTTTTTTTTTAACCAATTTTTTGCTTCATAAAAAATATTTATGACTTATTATTATTATTTAACATATATTTAAGGAAAGGAGGTAATGAAAATATTTGTTGGAGTCTAGCCTCTATCTAGTTCCCCAAATACAACCCCATCAATAACCGCTGACTTCCCTTGAATAACCTACTATAAATAAGATATTATTTTAACAATTAAAATTTCTCTAGAAATTAACAATCTAACTTACCTATCATCTGGTCCAAATTGCTCTTGATGATGACCAGAATAGTTACCACCAGTATTAAATGTATACTGTGGTCTAATGCCCATCATAGCTGACTGTTCATGTTCGTACTCAAAATAGTCACTACTATCATCACCTACACCAGCATGTTCTCGATCACGATGGTGATATAAGGTATCACGCAATTCTCCCTAAGAAATATCACAATTTAGATATAAATAAACAATCATTAAATTAAAATCAAAATCTTTTTTTCCAAATCATTTTAACACAAGTATACCTCAGGATTTGAATTTTTTATTTCTTCTCGTGATTTCTTTGATTCAATTGCACCGGTAGTTGGAACGTTGGTTAAATGATCATCAGAAACTGGAATCGGATATTCAGGTGACCAGCCATCCATAAAAATTGGATGATAAGGTGCCGCATAGCCTTTCCATTGCTCTCTATCAAAAATAATTTACATAATTAATTATAAGATAGTAAAATATTTGAATAATGTCACAATGAAATAGTAATTATAAAATGACAACATAATATAGGTATTTTAAAATATACCTTGGTATAAGCCAAGCATCGCCTAAAGAATGCCAAAGTTCTGTTTCTTTACTGGTTACACAGTTCATCAAAAGATTAATTGCATCCCTTGTGAGTAAAGGTGATACAACTCTAGATGGAATGTTTGGTTTATATTGAGTGTCATGAGAGGCATCAACAATCAATGCCAATGGAGTAAACAAGAAATGTACAAGTTCTGGAGCATTTGGGTCGTGTATGTGAGCTTTTAATTTAGCCTAAAAAGTAACAATTACAAATAATAGTTGATTTTTAAACACATATATGCAAGATTTTTTTCATCTATATTAGTATTACCAAAAGATTAAATGACAGTTTGAATTTTTGAAAGATATCAATAAACTCAATTTCTGGAGGTGGTTTAGCTCTCATTGTAAGCATTCCATCACCTATGTCCTTCTTTTTAGATTTTCGATTCCTTTATAAAATAGCACTATAATTAGTAACATTTCAACTCGAACAAGATAGATAAATAATATTTATAAAATTACCGTCTCCGGCGTTCTAGTTCTCGAGATGCAGCAGCAGCATGTTGTAACCTTGCAATGAATTTTTCAATATCATCGAAGCAGTGATTCAGTACAATAACATCTCTCTCATATTTTTCACTAGAAGTTGAACTTGTTTCATCATCAACTCGAGTGATATTATCAGAATCTAAAATATGAAATAATTATATCTCCAAGTATTATATTTAATTAATCATTAATTAAATATAAAACTTTTAATAATAATATATAAATTGTACTAGATACTAAAATACCAGCTTAAATTCATAGTTATATAAATATTTAAAAAAAAAAAACTAACGATGAGCAACAGCATTAAAAACCGACACTTGTTCTCGCACACTGACACCATTTGATGGTGGATTCGGTGGTGGCGTTGGAGGAGGTGGAGGTACATGTCTTGTCTTTCTATTAATTCCTTTTCCAGACCTCAGAAGCTTTAGGTCATCAACTAATTCTTGAGCTGGTACGCTTTGACACTAAAACATACCATAGTCAAAAAATTTAAAACAAATCTGATATTGTAAACATGAACAATTTATTACAAGCCCATACACATGCAAATATATATAATATATTATATTATACAGATAAAATGTGAATAGTTGAACCTAAATCAGCCCATATCTCAATAATATTTTAAAAAAAATTGTTTTACTTTTTTTTAGACTTTAGTATATGTGTTAATTTATTTTCAATTTCAATTATATGATCATAATAATATAAAGGTTATCATTTTCCAAATAAAAACGATGATATATTTTAATAAATTTAGTAATACCTAATTATATTATTTATTTTCTATTTAAAAATTAATTTCAACTATAAACAATAAAAGGTTGAAGAAAAATAAATATTCTTTTGGAAGAATTTCAGTACAAATTAGTTCCAATAATTTCATTCCTAAAGTGTTATACATAATACATAGAACAATATTTTTAATAACAATGTCGTATTGTAAGTAGTAGGTATATCTATATAGTTATATTTTTTCCTATACAATTTCTTTAGAACTTATTGACTTTTCTATAAAGCTTATTAAATTCGTAAATTATTTTTTCTTACTTGAAATATGTGCATCTCCGATCGTGAATCAACTTGACCAACTACAAATACCAGAATATTGTTATAAATTTCCATTGGATCATTACTCGTAAAAGCAGTTGGTTCTTTTACTAATGAAATTGGAAATCTTTCCATTACAACCTAAGCCAACAATATAGTGATTTAATTAAAAAAAATAGTACAAACATATTTTGTAGATATCAATATATTTTTACTTACACCAGTTTCAAAATCCATTATTAAAACCCAAGATTGATCGAGACGCAATTGCATTTTTTGTGACCAAATACCATTTGATTTTTCAAGGTGCAATAGTCTCCTCATGCCATCAGCTGGGTAAACTATACCAGTACTTTTTGAAACCGTAAATGTGGCTAAATGTTCAATTACATAAGTTGGAGCTGAATTATTTTCATCACCATTCCTCTCCTCACCAGCCATACTTTGTTGGCCTCCGTCTTCAAAATTTAATCAAAATTAATTAATTCAAGTTGTCTAAGTATTAAATTTTGAAATGATTAATATGATCATTTGTTACCTGTTGAGTATCCATTTGAATTGACGCTGTTTCGATGGTAAGGCATTATTGGTTTTTCGTTTAGATCTCTGTAAAATATATAAAATATAAAAAATTAAATTTTAATATTTGTTAGAATTACATATTATAACATTTAGAAGTATACCTTTTATTACTATTTCCTGGTTGTTGCATCGACATATCTTTCAATCCAGGCATTTCTTAAGGCAGTAAATTGAGGCAACATCTAAGCCTAAAATAAAAACATTGGTACACATTAAATATATATTTATCACAGTATTAATAAAAGAATTAAGATTAATATATTTAAATGAATTATAATAATATGCATTTTCTTTTCTATAGGAATCCAAATATTGTATAATATATCTTAACTAAGTATTTCATATTTTCTAGGTTAGGTTATGTACTAATATATGTTAATTCACATAAGTACAAATTATAAATTATCAGATTGTACCTATGTGATGATTGTATACACATATTTTTAGAATTTTTAGAAATATATATTTAATATAATGTATAACAACTGATGACAAATTTAAATATATATTGTACATAAATATACATCTAATTTCCTAAAAATATATTTTTTAAAAAAACTAAATTGACAAGTTATTTTCAAAACACAAGACCCAATTGATAATTAGGGTAAAATGGCATGAGCAGTATGAGTAAGTATATGTAGTGGGTATAATGATACTCAAAGTAAACAATTAATTACACCTTTAGTTCCAGAATTATGTAAGTGTAATCATTCATTTGGGTTTTTAGTCTCAACAATGTAAGGTTATATAGATTACCTTTTGGCTTTTACAAAATAAAACAATGTAATGATTTATGATGGTGGCTACCAAATATTTATATAGTAAGTAGTATGTAATGACTAATAAAATCAGTCTATTAAAGTATTAACATAATTACAAATATATGGGTTAGCACTACGGCTACATACTTAAATTACTAGGCATGAAATAAAATATTAAACCTAATCCTTATCAAAAAATCATTCTTCCTGGGTATAGTGGGTACTCTTAAGGGTATAAATGTATAATGTATAGATACTTCACGGTAGGTAATATAATTTACAATAACATAGAATTCATATCATATTATAAATATTATTATTGTGTAATCTCAGACCTATTGCTCCGAAGTCCCGATAAGTAGATATCCTACAATTTAGAACAGGAGATTGTAGTTTAGATTTTTGAATTCAAATAATACGGACATATTTTTGTCTGATAAAATTCCGATTACTTACTACATACATTAGGTATATTATAGTGATGGGTCGAATTGTTCGAATCCCGAACCGAACCGAACCCTTGATGTTCGGTTCGATTCAAAATTCAAACTCGGTATGAAAAAAAATCGAACCGAACTATCAAACATATTTTACTGTTCGAAAATCGAACTTAAAAATATTTGTCGAACCAGACTTACTGGCCATGATAGTTCGGAAAAACCAAATATTTATACAATTCTTCAAAAGTTATTTTTGAAAAATAAAAATAAAAATTGATAATTGTTATTTAGAAATAATTAAACTATTGGCGATAGAAAGTGCTAATCTGTAGCGGGCATGTTTTCTAAAGCCGCACAAATAGTTACTAAGAGGAGACTTAGTCTTAGTACAGTAGAACAATTAGTATTGCTACATGCTAATTTATAATTTTTAATTAATGATAATATTTTATATAACTATATTTTAAAAATAAATAATTAATAATAAATATGTATTATGTGTATTTCTATTTTAAATTTTATTTTTTTTCTTATTAATAATTAATTATTAAATTATTACGATTTATTGTGAGGATATCTACTTACTTATATAAAAAAAAATAATAATAATAGGAAGAAATTATCAAAAATTTAAATGTATTGTAAATAATACAATTACTTAAACGTATAAGTTAAAATGTAGAATAGGTTATACAAAAACTTAAAATAAAATAGTAATTATTAATAATTATGGTTGATTTAATTTGTAGGTAGATAGGTACAATGTACATGATAAAAAGTATTGAGTTCGACTTAAAATCATAATAGGTTCGGTTCGGTTTAGTTCGAATACGAAAAAATAATTTTAAGTTCGGTTTAAGTTCGGTTCGATTTAAAAAATCACAGTTCGACCCATCACTAGACTATATTATAAAATACATTTTTTAAATACCTACCTATATTTAATCCATTATTTACTTAAATTAATTAATATTTTTCTTATCAGTTGTGTTGATGAAAAAAAAAGGTTCAGTAAACAAATAGCAATAATTATTATTTTTCGAAAACAAAGTTTGTTTTATATTTTAGATTTATAAATAAAAATATTAAAAAATAAAATATGTTATTATATAAATGAAATATTTTATACGAGTTTTTTAAAAAAAAAATTATTTTAAAATCAAATAAATGTATCTTTATATAAATTCAATCATATTTTATTAATCAATATAATATAGATCATTACGTTTTTTAAATAACATTATCAGGTATACCTTCTACGTAGTTCTATTATAGAATTTACCTACTTTTTTTTTTGGAAAACACCAACAATTGAGGAAACTATAGTCGCACATTATTCAGTCAGCTTTGTTTATTGTTTGAAACAATTCGTTATATTAACTATTAACAATTATACATTTAACTGCAACTGCAGTCTGCAATAATAATTCTTTAATACCTACGATAAAACCTAATTCTTTCACATTCTTTAACATTGTGGCACCCGTATAGGTTTCTTTGAAGACTGAATTATAGATTTAATACCTACACTAAATTATTTCGGCAAAAACATTTATCAATTCAATGTTTTAAAATTTAAATACTTGGTACAGTCGTATCAGTATAGACTATAGATACGTTTTTCATTAATAAAAACGTCCATATTTTTTTTCTTCAAACGTATATGTAGGAATTTACCATTTAGTATTCCAACGCCCATTAATGCTATTATACCATTTATACTTAACTATCGTAATCGTATATCTAAGAGAATGTGTAATTGGCATGCCGTTTACTATCGTCACCCATCCGGAATGTAGCTATGCTTGACACGGTTCAACTCTAGACCTGGAATACATATTATATCTGAAGTATATATAACCAGTTGGTGGCTGTGCCATGCAGGTTGTCTACGTATACGTCTGCATACCTACTAGTTTATGATAATATTTTGAAATGCAATTTTTTTTTCAAAATCTTAGGTTTAAAATACATAATAATATATTTTTATTAAAATATTTCATGATATATTAAGCTTATTTTATAGTACCTACGAATTATAATAAACAAAATAGTAATACATGAACCTATATTATATTCATAAAAGAATTTTTATATATTTTTGATTATGATGAGTAACATATTTTATACCAATTCAATACCTAATTATTTTATTAAATTGTTATTGATTATAAATAAAAAATACCAATATTAAAATATAATACCTATCATACGCGTTAAAATTTAAATTAAATCGATAAAATATTTTTTATTTATTAATTATTCATTATGTTTTCATTATTAATTATTTTAACGAGCATGAATAAACATTGTAAACAACATTTTTAATAATTATTTGTATTCCACGTCGACGTAATTATACACTTATGTAGTTGTTATGAATTGATGAAAATTTAGTGAACACGAAAAAAAACAGTTACTAATAAATGTTCTTCACGGATTAGTTCGCATTTGTCACGTACAGATTTAAAACAAGCATGCAACTGAATATTGATTGATAAAATATAAAATTAACGGTAGTCAAACTAGTCACAGTATTCTGTTAAATGACACGAAGTGTTATGAATAAAATTTTTAAGTACGTATGCGACGGATCACAAATGTTACCATATTATTATAATAGTATAAGTGTATTGGTACAGCCAGTATAGGTGCCTATATAATATAAGTATTTTTATAATTATTGTAGTCCAAGAGCCAAGATGTTATTATAAAAACTTTATACTACCTATATAGGTATAAAAAAAAATGGTCTAATTTAAACTGACTATAAAAATTAGTTATATTTTTAAAACATATGGATACATGTGCTTATACATATCATATATTATAGTTTTGTTCTAACACTCGTATATAGAGGTGTTTAATAAGAACACGAAGATAAATTCTCTGTTTGATTTTATTTTATAAAATTAGATACCTACTAATTAAATCAATACATAAATTTTATTTGTTTTTCATTACTCTATACAAATACAGGCACATTGTTCTTTTTTTTAAGAATTTTCAATTTTTGTGACTACATATGACTATATAGACATATATAGCTGCATATACCTATTACAATTTCAACGTGAATCCGTTTAAACAAATTACGCGCCAAGTTTTTTTTTAAAACTCACCGTTACGAGTTACGACGGTAGGTACCGATATTATACATACAACATAATAGTTTAACCGTTTGTAAGAATACTTATTACATCTCTCTTGTATTCTTATGCAGTGTTGTGTCATTATAGTATTTTTTCTGAATACGTTGCCAACGGATTCCTGTGCGGTCATATTAAATCAGAGGTCATTATCATTTCATTATATTTAATCGAATATGTATACCAACAAAAGTACAATTTACCTAACCTTTGGCCTTTAGGTTAAAGTTATGGAAATTAATAAAATTTTAATACCTACATGAAAATAGAAAAATCCCGTGGAAGATCATTTTATAAAACAATTATTATCAAATAATAGAAGGTTACATATAATTAAATGTGTCGTCGTCATTTAAATGGGTAGTATGAGACATTAGTTATACTTACTGTCTATCAATATTGTTTGTGATATTTGCATGTGATTTTTATACAGTTATATTATATATATTTTAATACTTACATATTGTTCTTCGAATGATGTATAGCATTATTAGGTACACAATAAGTCATGTAGTAATATGTTACCATATTTCGTGATAGAATAATATAATTAAGGTTCATAGCTTAATATCTAATATTTTAGCCCTCAGTATTCGATTTATATGAAATTAATTGAAAGTTGTGAACGAAATTAACGAGGATGGAGCATTAGAGTCTACAGTAAATCATTAAGAGAAAAGTTTTCTCAAAAAACGTTATCGTAAGTGTTTCTTATCTTCTAACTCAACAACTTTTCGGATCATGGATTTTGTTTTCGAATAATTATAAATTAATAATTAGTAATAATGTAATTAATACTATATTATATATTTTGAAAAATTTATTTTCATTTTCAATTGTATTTAATTGATTGATTTTTGAGGACCTAAGTGTATTTAAAATTTGTCGAATATATGTTTGATATTATTATAATAATTATTTATTATTTATAAACCTATGTTATAAAAGTTATTACTTAATATCATCAAAAATTTGACATTAAAAAAATTAATTTAAAATAAATTAAAATATAATAATTATATGTAATTTATCACGCTGTAGAAGTCTACAGTACGACGTAGATAAAAAATGTGTTGCTTTTATTTTCTATCTCAATAATCGATTATTATTATTTTTTATCTTAAATAACTTGTATCTACAAATATTATTTAATTGAAATAATTAACGACTCGTTCGTCTCATTATTTTAAATCTAATTATGTACGCACCTATAATTTTAATTAAAATTTAACTTCTTATGTTTTCACTTTTGATATATTTATATTTTAAATTACAAATTTACTATGGTTTTATATTACATCATTGTATTTAGTTATCTAAAAGTTCAATTATAGTGAATAATAATCGTAAATCAAATTACTTTTAAAATAATATACTGAAAATCGCTAAAAATATATCGCGAATAACAAAGTTTAACTTAACTAATAACACATATAACTAATAAGTATTAAATACTTATGACTTAATGAGTTACCTAGGTATGAGTTATTAGTACATATGAAACGTTAAGAGTAAATATGGTAGGTAACTTTTGATTTTTGGTCGACTTTGTCTATTAGTTTACACGTCATGTGTGTAAGTAGGATGTATGCATAGGAACATTAATAAAATACCAGTTAGTTTGTATGTGTATACAGTTAAAGTCGTCAAATTTAAAACTGATTAAATTCAGCTAATATCTATTATAAGTACATAAATATTGATATAGGTAAATAAGTTTTCAGATAATACTATGCTGAAATGTATCTTCAACACAACAACACGTATATACTATATTATGTAATATTTATCACTTTTTAGTTTTTAACCTGTATAATCAGTCACTTAGCCTTATATTTATAATTATTGTATAATAAAATTTAACTTATAAGAAATGGTTGAAATTAGTATAGAAAGGATAGCATCTTCAGAAATAATATATTACTTTACCCGATCTAGTCGATTTACTAAACAAATAACAATATGCCTTACCCATAGATATTGTTTGATCAAAAACGAATTAATATTAATCTTCATTGTTTTTAGTAAAGATTAACATCTTGCTCAATGAATAATTTGATACCTACTAAAATTATGATCAAGATTTCCAGATTGACACTTCAAGTTTTTATTGATATAATTCAATCAAAATATAGTGCAACATTTAATACGATTATAAATAGTTAAATTAATCAATTTATTAGTTCAACAACATAAACCTAGCCCTCGTTAATAAAGCGGGAGAACGAAATGAATATCATATAATATTAGAGAGATCTTCACGCAATACTGAATAGTCTGAATACAATATATACCAATATAATATTATGTAGGTACAACTTAGTAAACATTTCCATTTTATCCTCGACATACTACGGAATAATATGATAATGAACTCATACGGCATAAACACACATTCACATTCACCTGAGTATAGGATATTTATTTATCTATACCCTAGGGCTATTTGGACCGATTAGTATATATTATAATATATTTAAACATATACTTATACTTTAACATATTATAATATGCGGATATGTAGTATATCAGCGAATGATAATTAAATTTATTGTTATTTCGTGACGAAATTATATGTAAGCCTACGCAAATGGTTTTCACACTTATAGCCACTTAAGTACAATACTAATATAAAAACTATAATATGTTACCCAAAATTTAAATTCACAACAAATTAAATTTTATTTAAATAATATATTAATATCAAAATTATCTAAAAGAATTTTCCATTAGATCATATTAGTTTATAATTTACCTAAGTGTACGTTTAATTTTAATCTATATAACCTATTGGTTTTGAACTAGGTACAGGTATTCAAACAATTTATGTCAGAACCTTCTTATTGGAGAAACTAGAAAACAAAATGTCTTTAAAAATATTAGGTGATTTTGTGATTACATTTATATAACTATTTTATAATTATTATATACTTTTAGTACTTATAGGTATATATATTATATAATAATTAAAGCTGTTCTTATAGAGTATACGGTCGTTATATACATCTTATATATCGGCTATATGCCTATAACCATAAAGGGTATATTTTATACATTGCATCGAGTGCCTATACTTATATTAACAGACTAAAGATACGTACCTATAAATCCTAAATAGATAATATCGAACAATAAATATTAAATATTATGGAGTATTATTAAAATGATTATTATTATATGCCACGAAATGACTAGATAACAACATAATAATGGATACCGAAGGTCATCAAAATGCCACACCTATATGTGCGCGGATCGTTTTGACATTCCAGAACGTTTTTCACCACCAGCACATAATGCATACCTATATAATATATACATCGCAACCTGAATGCGTGAATACAATATTACATTGTACAGCCATATGGGTATATACATCAACATGCAGCTGGATTATAATACGATATATTCATATATATTTATTTAGTACATATAGTATTAATTAATGATAACTGCAATAAAATGCGTATACCTATTAGGTATAGCTACGATTAGGTATTTACTATGCAATCCGTGACATTAGGTCCTACGTCACGTTTTCGCATAAATAATCTCAATGTGTGCATAAAATATATAATGTATTATAATCGGTTCTTTGTTTATATGCAAGTGCTTACCTATATACCATACCGCGTAAGTATTCCCAAATATTTTTGATCATTCCGAATAAATTAAAATCGATTATTGACTAGTGCAACACGTTGAGAGTTAAGTAACGTATAAGTAAATAGTATAACTATTAAATTTGGGACAACATAATATACAATATATTCAACAACCTCTTGAACTAGAATCAAACAAATCGAATCGTTGAAATTTCGAAGCGACGCCGCGCGCCGTGCTGACACGTATATTAAATAATAACTCCGTTGAAGTCTCCGAGTAAATTTTCGCGATCAATAGTACGAAACACTATAGCATATATCATATACATATTCGTTTGCATGTTTTTATTATTGTTATACAAAATGAATGCGATGTTTTCAATTTTTAACTAATCTCGACGTCGCGAGCAGCAGTACAAGTGATTGGCGATTTCGATTCAGCTCGAGGGTTTTTTTATCATATATACATACACAGTACCAATATAGGTAATGTAGCTAATAAGTACCTACCTATCGGATCAACAATAATGCGTTTTACACCTGTTACGTTGTAAATACGTCTAATCTCAACGAATATAGAAACATATATTTAAAATACATTATCGTGTAATATAGCATATTCCAGTGAAAGGCATACTGCTTACTGCATACTGCTGTTGCAAAAATTTCCGTGTTAGGTACTGCAGACGCATTCTATCGAGACGGATATTATGCCTATATAGTTTCTATCTAGCTGTAGTATATCTGTCCAACTGTTCGTATAATATTATATTTATAAATTATTTTATAGAGTACACTGTACATAATTTATATAATGAATACGATTTTCATTAAAGAAATAACACGAACCCGTTAGATTTGTAATACGTCGAAATACGTCGTTTACCCAAATACCTACTCAATTATAATAAACCTTTAGCCTACAGTTTACCCGATTTGCGTATACGGTTTATATCTTAATATATTTAATTTTATATTTAATAATTTATATATGGATATACCCGTCGGAATTGGACACGAATCTAAAATTTTTTACTTGCTATTTGGGATTTATTTAAGTAAACGATTTATACAACAGGTTCATCTGCAACGTTTGCAAACATTAAAAACAAAAACCTAAAAACTATTATAAATACACTACTACATGACAAATTGGTCGGAATCGCGAGTTTTACGTACCTCGATAGCAACGACCAGCAGCTGCAGCGATGAGACGAACATGTGTGAACTGGTAGAAATATCTATAAATCTGGATCTATAGATCTACTGCAAAGACACGCAACTCGAAGGTAGCAGACAGTTATCGTTACTGTTGTACGTGTATACTTTTGCAGTGGCAATCGTTTTCGTCGACGGTGATGCGTGCGACGTCGTCTCGAGTAGGTAGTCTTTTCGGTCCACGAATTTTGCCGACGACTTCGGTATGTTATATTATACGATTTGCAACACTATAATTTAGTATATCGTTTGCGACGAGGACACTCGAGATATGATTTTATACTATATAATATTATTTATCGTTTGTCTGCGGTCCTCCCCGAACAGACGGACGGCGCGAACGGGTGAAAGAGACGGCGTAGAGAGAGAGAGAGAGTGAGAGAGCGCGGCGGCCGTATTGTTTATAGTGACTATATTATATTATTGTAATACCCAACTGGCTGGCTCTATCTACAACAATATAATGTCGTGTACACGATAAATAATAATGAAATATAATATTATAAGGCGATGATCGATATAATATAGACGCGCCGCTAGTTGGAATAATAATAGCACGGAACCGTCTTCGTGTGTACAATAATAATATTACGCGATACGGGCAACGCGATTGTGGCAGACTACCGACGGTGAAGACGAATAATGTACCTGCTGCACCGAGTATGGGCGGCGTACAACGCGAGAGATTCCGACGGATTCGGCGACTGTACTGGCACGGGAAAAGAGAAACACGCACGGCGGCGGCGGCGGCGGCAGCGGCGGAGAAAACACAAAAACGCGAAACGCGAAACGTCGACCGTCGGCTTGTGCGTGCGCGTGTGCGCGCTGTTACAGCGGTTGTGAAAGCCGCTCGCCAAGTGCCAGTGTTCGGTATATACCTGTACACGGCTCTCCCGAGTACGTACGACGACGACGATGACGACGACGACGACGATGACGGTGATGACGATGACGATAATGATTAATGATGATGATTGTGGCGATGACGATGACGATAATAAAAACACGTACCTACCAACGCGATACGCGGCCGGCGAGAACAGGTGCCCGTCCGCCCTACCGCGCAGCGTTGTTGTTATTGTATTATATCGTAGTTGTGGTCGTCGCGTAGCACGCTCGACTCCGGTTACTGGTTACCTCTATCTACCCGACGGAGAACGGCCGCGTCACGATACAAAATAATAATAATCATGCGATAGGTATGATATTCCGATGTTATATATATATAATGCACACTGAGAGGACAGGTACTTCGACCAGCCACCTGCAGATACAGCAGCAGCTGTCTAGCTGTCTCTATTATACTTACCTACCGACCTACAATACGTAATTTTTGTTATTATGTACTTATTTTATTTGTTAATTGCTTGTTCTGTTATTGTGGGTGATATAGTGTACTGCCGCCGACACGGTGTGACGTGTGTGGCACATTACACGGGCACATAATATTATACACTTGTTGGATTGTACAGTAAACAATGTAGGTACCAAGAGATAATCAGAGTATATCGAGAAGACGTTTTACCGGATTTTTTCAATGGCTTAATGAATATAGTTGATTTTGATAATAATAATTAAAACATATTTTAGATTCTGAGGGGAGCGATGAATGTAGCTATTGCCGTAGGTATATATTATTGGTTTTACCGGGTAAATGTATGATGTATACTATAAACACGCTTATCTGCAATTGTCTTTGTAAAGCCGACATAATGCTTCAGTCTTTAATATTGAAAGTGGTTAATGGAAACAAATCAAATATAAATTTACTTAAGCGTACTTTGATATGGAGATCAAACGTAAAACAGTTATAAATACTTTTCAAAATTATCAGGAGAATCAAAAAACCATTAGGTATAAAATGGAAATGTTTACGAACACCTATTTTTTTGTTGTAATTAGAAAATGAATATTAATTACCTGCTTGAAATTTTCTAAAATTTTCTAAACGTGATCAAATCTCATAACCAAATGTTATAACATATAGATGGGTTGGTTACTTAAAAATTTCATAATTTAGGATATTTTAAATTCTGAACGAAGTGATGAATGTATTGATTTTACAATAATGTTGGATTTTTTTTTTTTGTATTTGTTTTTGTGTCTCTCTATCTGTCACAGAGTCGTATTTAGGCACAGGCCCTATAAGCCCGGATCTAAAACGGCGACATTGGTAGGCAGTAAATTTTAACAATTTTTTTTTTTTTTTTTACAAAATTACAAAAAGTATTTTTTATTTTATAAAATCAAATTTAACTTATTTTTCGTTCGCTCAAAATTAAACAATTACCTATCTACATGCACATACTTTATTATACACATAACTACGCAACACAGTAGGTTAGGTTATGTAGAAGAAAAAATTTAAAGTCTTAAATATTATTAATTTGTAAATTGCAAAAAAGATATTACGTGTAATTAATTCAATATTCATTACTAATGTATCTTTTTTATATAATATTATAATATAACAAATTATGTATTTAAATATGTTTTATAAATAATTTTAGGAAGGATGGGGTAGGTGGCGAATTGGAAAGTGCCTATAGGCGGAAAAACCTTAAATACGCCAGTCACTATATGTCTGTGTATAGCATAACTTGTCGAAATACTAAATAGTGCTTCAATTTCAAACTTCGAGGGTAGTTTCCGATGGGAAAATAAATATTCTTGGTACATTATAGAGCTAAAAAGTAAACATTTTCCAATAGTTTAAAAAAAAATCGATTTATTTATAGCTATTTATAGAAAACTGAAATTTTCGATTTTATTAAGTATTTATTTTTTTTTTTTGAAGTGTTGATAAACAAATTTTGGATGTCCAAAAAATCTAAAAATCCCAAAAAAAAAATCTAAAATGGTTGGTCACAATTTTTTTTTTTATAAGAGTTGAAACTTTGATATTTTACGAAATATGTCAAAATCGTGAAAATATACAAGTAATTTTGTAGTTGAAAATTCATAAAATATTTTGTGTTTACATCTAAGGTTAAAAAATTAAAAACTAAGTTTTCATAAGTTTTCCTTCAAATAGCTATAAAGAAAACTCGAAACACCATTGTCCATTATAGGAAAAATGTTACGAGCGTTTGAATTTTAAATTTTTACGAAATCCTTAAATTTATCCTTTAATATATCCTTAAATGATTTTTAATATTTGTTATCATTCAAAAAGTAAAAGCCGTAGGTACTTAAAAATTTCACCAGTTATTTAAATTGGTATTTTCTTTACATGATTTAATTTTAAAAATATTTTGCTTATTTTAATGTTATTTATAGAAATTTAAAATATTCGTTTTTATTAATTTTTTTTTTTTATAAATATCGATAACATCTTTTTGGCTCAGTCAAAATACTTGAACATTTAATACAAAGTTCCTCATACGTTAGTCTTATTGTGATTAAAAAATTATAAGAATACATAAGCAATATTTTTTTATTAACATTTGAAGTTCAAATATCGACAAAATCATAAATATTTATAAGTTATTTTATAGTTAAAATTAAAAAAAAAAATTGTGTAAGTAGCTAAGAGTTGAAAATTGAATACAAAATTCTCTATAAGTTTGGTAAACAATAATTATAAAATAACTCGAACGTTGAATAATTAAAAAAATGTTATCCTTAAATTAAATTTTTATTAAATCCAAAATTTACTCGTTAAATAACGATTTACTATCAAATAATTTTAGATTTTTATTAAAGTTAAAAATAACTAGTCCTAGAAACTTGAAACAAAAACCCCTTTTTTCACCACCCAATTTAAAATATAATATATTTTATGTACCTATTATATCCTAGGCAGACAAATCATCTCCCTTCAGAAGTTCAGAATCGTTTTTCGTATGCTATACCTATTATTGGATTAAAATTTAACACTCTTATGTATGATAGTGATTTGTACAGCAGAGCGGTACCCACTTGACCACGCTTTTTTACAATTCATTTTTACCATAATTCAATAAAAAAAAAATGTAAAAAACCAAAAACTATTAATTAAAACAAAAAATACTTTACCTACACTTTATTTGATATTTCGGAGTTAAATCATTCACTCATATATATATATATATATCTACCTATACATTTAAATTTTGACTTGAAAAAATCAACTAACGTATTAAATTCTATTAAATACCATGTAAAAATATTTACTATTTTAAAAATTAAATATTATAATTTATTAATGTATAGGTATCGATACATTTGATTTTTTTCACTTTTCAAGCGTGAACATAAAACATATATGTATACAGAGTGATGAAGGCGTCTTGGTTGAAATGTCAACTAAAGTTTGATAAAAAAATGTGTGAATACTATTATATGTTAACTAATAAATAAATATTATGCAAATTCTAATTTTTAGTACAATTATTTTAGTAAAATAAATAGTTAAGAGGACGCTACACCCACGGCCCACATGTGTTGTCTGTTGCGTCTATCTGGTATCTTAAAAATGTAGAACATAGTAAATACTAGAGAGCCTATATAATAAGAGAGTGCCCAACTAACTGAACGTTTTCTATTGGTTGGCTGTTATTACTGATCATGGACACCATTTTTCGTCCAAAACATTCAAATCTGTGGTTCAAATCACGATTATATAGATATACTAAGGTATGGTTCAAATCATAGATATTATACCACAGAATTCTGTGAATATATTATAGTAATATTTGGACGAAAAATGGCTGCTATCACCCAGTTGGCCACTCTCTTATTATATATGCTCTCTAGTAAAAACTATCTTAATAACATATTTCTGTAAACACCGTACGCGTTTAGTATTGCTCGTCAAAAGAATAACAATATTATAATATACGAGTACTATATAAATAATAAATATATACTATTATAATAATTAAATATTAATAAACACAATATTTTTGGCAAAAATTAATTAATTAGGTAATACTTATAGTACCCAAGTAAAATCAATTCTACTTTAATAGGCAATACTGCAATAGTAAATAGTAATACAAATAAACTCATCATTAAATATTAAATCTATATTTAAAATTGTTTTTTATTTTTCCTATCATTAAATTTATATTTAAGAGGAGCTACACTGGTCATTTTCAGCCAAAAAAACTTTTCCACGGAAAACAAATAAAACTATATTAAAAAGTGGTTTTAGAGTAAAATACCTATCATGCAATTTATAGAGAACAATATTTAGGAGAGAACCTCGTGGATGTATTTTTGAAATATTAAGTATTAAAAAAGTTAGAGTTATTTTAAAAATGTAAAATAAAAGGTTTTAATTATGAGCTGTCGAACTGTGTATTTAGATTAATACAAAATCCATTACAATGACCCAGTCAACTGCACCTACTGGCTACTGTATACCTACAGCAAAACAGTATTTTTATTTATGAATGGTTGTCATTGGTTAGAGAAAATAAAAAACTTAGTTGCCTAATATATTATGATTGAATGTTTAAATATAATTTTAGACTTATGTCTTCAGATGTCTTTAGATTATAGTCTTCTGTGTATCAAAATGCATTATGTCAAATACCTAACCTAAATTATTGAGTTAACATCTGTCCAGTTTATATTTGATTGAGTTCAAGAAGGTATAATCCGTAGGTAGGCATTTAATTTGTCACGGGCGTTGGGAAATGGCGTAGAAGATTCACTATAGTATTATAAGACATATCATAAAAAAAAAAAATACATAAAATATAAATATACCTAACATATAATGCTAACCAAAAAACACTGACTAGAAATATATGTAACACTGCATGCAATTACACTAAACAGTAGACGATACACTTTATATAACAATACCTACCTATTATATTATAATTTTAAAATGGTTTATATTGTAAATTTGTAAAATAATAAATTTGAAATTTGAAGTAAGTACTTACAAATTAGAGTTCATTATTTTTAATGTTAGTATGTTAGATTAGTTCAGTTTATTAATACTATGTACTTTAACACTGATCTGTAGTTACTTATGTTAAATTTTGTTAAATAAACCTACTGTTGTAAAAAGCAAAATTATAATAATTTATAATAATAGTTATCATTGTAATATTATTTAAATTAAAAGCGAAAACTAGAGATAAAGAAAAAAAAGTAACTATTAAGTATCCAGTTAAATAAATGTGATTAAAATTTTGTCAAAAATAAAAATAAGTAGATAAATTCTAGCAAAGTATATAATATTTTGTCTAGGTATATACAAAAAAAACGCACTCTATTATATTATAATAACAGCCGAAAAGCAATAAGCCAATAAAAAGGTCAATTGTGATGTTATAAGTCAGGGACCTAATTTTTAAAATGGTAGGTATACATTTTAAACCATGTAGGTAAATTCTACAATGTTAATTTTGAATAGTATAAAAATAACGTGATGTGTAGAATAATCCTAGACTTGGATTTTAAGCAAAACAATGAATATAACCTATTGGTTTTGTAATTATGTGTATTTTTGTTTTTGTATCCGTAAACAATTTATAATAGAAAAAAATCTTTGATCCTCACTCTTCAAAAGTGGTTTCTAGTAGAAAAATAAATCTAGTTGGTATTTTATGAATGACTAAATATAAAAATTTCAACATTTTTCAAGATATTAAGAATAATGGGAAATGTTAAGTTAAAACAGTTTTTAACTAAATCGATTTTGTTTTTTTTTTGGTTATTAAAAAATGAATAAATTTCAATGAACTTGTATTTTTCACCAAATATTTATATTATCATTTTTTTGACATTTATATTGATTTTCAATGATATGTGTGTTTTTTATCTGTCTGTATACATGATAAATAATCGAAAAAATACCTCGATTTTGAATGGCGATTTTTAATAGAAAACTGGATCTTAGTTTGTACTTTGGAGAGTTTAGAATTAGAAATTCCCAATGTTTTACGAAACAATTAGGAAAAACAAACAAAAATCTAAGGAAAGATAGACATTTTAATGCAAAACAAGTATACAAAAGACATTTAACGCATATGTCGACTTATAAAATTTATTATGCGGATATTGAAAAATATTTAAATTATATTGATTTTCAATATTTTCAAAGCTAATATTTTTCATTTTGCCTTAATTTTGAGGTATATAAGTAAACACAAAGTTCTAATGATATTTTTTCCAAGTATAACAAAAATTTAGAATGTTATTGAATGTTGTTTAATTAAATTATCTAAATGGGCCACTATTATTTATATAATGATTTTTTCAAAATAAATAAATTTAAAATAATAGTAATTATTATTAATAAAACTCTTTTAAAATAGCTTTTTTGGTTAGTATTAGTTATGTACCAATATTTAACGTTATATGTTTGGTGACTATAGTAACTATAAGTATAAAGTAACTAAAGTAACAATTATTCATTTTTTTTTTTTTAAGTATAATCTTCATGATTCATGGTTAATATATAGGGATTTTGGTTATTTTTGAAAATATATAATTAACATTATAATAATATAAATTAAAGGCAACAGAATATATTTATATTATTTGGCAATAAATTTATATAATCATCAAAAATAAAATATTTCTATCCTTATCATTTCATAAAAACAATAATAATTATTTTATAACAATATAAATTTAATATAGTAGTTAATAAGTCATTTCATAGTTTTAAAAGTAGAAAACAAATTCATTTTTTATTTATTTATTATTATTTTTTATTTAATTTAAAAAAACTATTTTTTTTGTTTTTTGATAAAAGTTTCATGTCCTCTTATAAATTTGACAGGAATTTTGTATTGATCTGGAAAAAAATAAATAGTTAATTAAAAGAGATAATTCAATTAATTAAAAAAATATTATAAAATAGTTATAAGCCTTATAAGATAAACTCAACATCTAAGTAACGGATGTTCTACATACCTACGCATGTTATATACATCATTATTATTACATTTTCTAGAATTTGAACATTAAATGACTTAAAAAATATAGTTTAAAATTTTAATTTCAGAAAAGTATATTATTATAGTTATTATTATTGTATAAACCCAGTTTTTAGTTCATAGTTATATTGTTTTGTGTTGATTTTGAATAATGCTTTAATGACTGCTTGAACTGTTTCCAATAGCAATTATTATTTTTTAATTTTATGAAAATTTAACAAAAAACTACCAAAAAAAAAAAAAAGGCATCAGTTGTCATCTTCAGTTTCATAAGATGACAAAGGATAGAATGGTTAAGACACATTATTTGGAAATGTAAGGATGATATTAGTAGAGCAGTCCTGAATTTGGAGCTAATGGGTAAATTACCTAAAGAATATTATAGGAAAAAATAGTTTAACGTGGTAGAAGAATATTTTAATACAATGGGAGTAGATACAAGAATAGAGAGAATTATTTTAAGATCGAGAGAAGTAGAAAGAAATAGTTATAACAGAAAAATTCTTACACAATACTAAGAGTGTCCAATGAAGAAGAACTCAATTCCAATCTTTTAGTTTTTTTTTTTTGCATACCATATACCTCTATTAAAGGGTGTAACTAAAGGCTTAAATCAAAAGTGTTCAAAATGATAAATATGTGAAATATCGTAATAATTTTAATGTGCCAAAATTGTAACTATCTTTAGCTGTCATCATATTGCTGGCTGCTGCAGAAATTAGTATTGATAATAATAATAAATTTAATTTATTTTATGTTACAGTTTGAAAACTTCTTGTCTAATTAATAAATTGTATGTTTATATAAAACTGAAAAGATAACAATCAGTACGCAATAAAATAAATTTCAGCCAATTAACTAAATAACCAATCTAACAAGTTAGGGGGGCACAAAATTAGGTTAACAATTAAATTCATAGAATTAGCACAATGCCAAACTGTATACAGATTAATTGTGCCTATAAAATGTAGAATGGTTAGGATATAAATAAGTAGAATAATACTTAGAGAAGTATGAAAAATACAAAACACACATCCAATGAGCTATTTAGAAGAGATGTAGAAAAATGAAAGGTTTACTCTTCAATTATGAAAATGTACATTTTATTATACAATATATTTAAATGCTTTGTTTAAAAATAATTTTATAACTTTTATTTATTATGTTACTATATGTAAAATATATATATTAAGACATTACAGTAAAGCTTAATTAATCAGTACAGTCGTTTTATAATAAATATTGAAGTATTTAAGAAAAAAAAAACGGAGTAAATATTTTATGAAAATGGTTTGTGCTGCAGACTAACATAAACATACAAACAAGTTTCACAGAAATAAATTTACCCAAAAATGCATTTTGTAAAGATTATATATTATATTATATTATTTATACTTATTTAGTATTTTATAGAGCCTAATACTGTGTTGTATGATAAATAATCTTTATCTCTCTTAAATTATACTTATTTTATTAAACAGAATGTTTAAATAAGTGCCTTAGCTCATTTTACAAGTTATTTTTTAATTTGGACTTTTAATAATTCAGACGATTCAGAACCTTAATTATTCTGGGTTAATGAGTTTATATTATACTTATTTAAGTGAAAAATTTGAATTTTTTTTATGTATAAATGACTTATTGTTATTATATTATATATTTTAAACACTTAAAATATATACTTGCCTGTTAATAATTTATACACAAAAGGAACTTGGGAGCCTTGAATCTGGACTTGTCTATTTTGTGCATTTGGAATATCATTAATAGTTGTACTGGCAGCTACACCATGTTGACATTCTTTACTAAATTTTAAAACATCGACACCATATAACTCCAAATTATTAACTAGAGTAACCTGAAATAATGATGAAAATTAAAAAAATAATATTTTGATTAGATTAAAGATTTATTTTATTATGCTGATAAACAAACTTTTTTGTTTCCACTTCGATTATTAACAGTCATTTCAATATTATTAACTTTTTTCTTTAAATTTTTTTTGGTATCAGTATTCAGGACTGATATTTCAGTCCGATGCATTAGTTTTGTCACTTCTTCAATTAAATCCTTAAAGGTTATTGAAGATTTGTCTTTTCTTTGTGATAGTATTTTTTTTAAGACATCATTTGTATTCACAATCCTAAAACAAAAAAAGTTATAGGAGTTACCTATTGATCTGAATAAGTTAAATAGAAGTTTTTGATTGAAAATAATTAAGGATATTGAAAATAAGAAAATATATTTTTAAATAATATGTATATTAAAAAATACTATTATTATACCAGTACAATATAATATAAGATGATATATTATTTAAAAATAAAAATAAAAATAATATCTATAATACCGAATTGATGTACACAAGTTACTCAAGTTAAAAGACTCAAACTATTGAAAATTATTTGATTACTAAATATTATGATAAAATAATATATACATATATATATATACATAAGAACATTATGGACTCTTTATTTAAATAACTATCAAATTCATATTTATACATCAATATATTTAAAAGCTCCATGGCTTATAGTCTGAAAGTTCTATTTAAAACTATTCATTAAAAAGATTATTTAATTAGGCCCTGAAAATTATGTCAGCATTAAGATGCAGATCTGAATTAAACTACTACTATTGTATTTAAAAAAAAAGTTCAATTGGGTTTAATTTTATACATTGATGTTGGTACTATTAATTGCACTACATTTTCATACTTTTAATTACATATATACAAATAAACCAAACTATTAAAATGAAAAATGTTTATATATGGTCAACTTGAAATATAACAAAACTTGGTATAATGACGTATAATACAAATATTGATAAAATGAACTCTCAACAAAAAAAACTTTTTTTGTGGTTCCTTAAAATATATTACGAATCTTATCTTTTAAATATATAATATTAATAGACTACAAGTATTATGTTAATATTAAAAATAGATTATTTTAAAATAATTAATAAAAAACACTAAAAAATTTAGTGAAACAATTATTTAAATTATCTTTAAAATAAGTAGTCAAAACTAAAAATAAAAGAAATACATACGAAGGGTCCGTTTTGTCTTGCAATTCATATTTCTTAACGTATTCTGTAACATATCTTCGAATAGATGATAATGGTAACTCATCTCCTTTTCTAAAAAATATTTTATATTTAAGTTCATTAATAATATTAACAATTGATAATTTTAAAGAAAATTAACAAACCGACAAAGAAATTCAGAGAATATAGGTTGTAATCCTGGTGTCACTATATAAATTTCTTTTACTGGAGTTGTATATTGATCATTATTTTCTTTAAACTCAGAATTTTCTTCAATATTTATTTCTTGAAATTTGCTATTACTATGCATGACCTGAGTTATTTCAGCAATACCATTACTACCAACATTAAATTTGATTATACACTCTACATCTAATAACTGTAAAAATGTTGATAATTTTTTGAAACTAGTTTTTTTAATATCAAGTTCTATTCCTTCAGGACAAAATTTCATTACATATTTTTTATAAAACGTACTAGCTAAAATTGGCAACATTTCTTTTTTAATACAATATTTTAATGCTTTTAAAGAACACGTCATTAATAATTCGTCCATTTTTTCAATAACAGTTCGGTTATCTTCTATTTGATTTGGTAAATCATTTAATTCAGGTGCTTTTTTAAAAGAACGCTCCATCGTCGAAATTATTTCAGGAATAATGTTAATTATGTTGGATTTAAAAAGTTCATCTTTGTGGAAATGTAACACTTTTAAACATATATCTTTCTTATTTTCATGGTTTTTTATAGTATTGCCATCAATGATCAAGTATCCAATAGCAATAATTTTTTCACAAGAGTTGGTACATATACTCACACACTGATCAACAGGTAATTGAACGAGTAGATCATCATTATTTACAGAAGATATATCTTTTATAGCTAATTGTGATGGATCATTGATCTTGGATTTCAAATCCTCATGCAATATTAATCTAGGGACAATGTGAGGAAATGACCAAACCATAAATAATGTTGGATAATATTTTCCTTTATGATCGAAAACTAATGCAACTTCTTGAGCACAATAAATTTTAATTATGTCATTAGTGTAGGTTATAATTTTCAACAGTGATAATTGTTTATGACTTAAAAATTCATCCAGTGTGTCATTAGTTAAATTAAAATGTTTGCCAATTGTAGATTTGAGTTTCTTTCTAAAACCATAATACAAATATCAATTATAATATCTACAAAATTTAGTTTTTAGTAAAAAAAGTATATTTACTGATCTGCGCCTTTTAGTGGAGTACTCGATTTAATTCGGAATTCTTTTTTGAACATAATTGATAAGATTAATTATAATTAATTGTGGTATAAATACTTGGTCGAACAGACAGGTTTTGACGTCCAAATAAAAACTCCAGACAATCAGAATCCTTATACTACTACTTTACAATCATAAATTTAAAGCGATAGTTCATAACCTAATCTGCGAGAAAAACAAGTTTAGTATATAAACACTACATAATATATAGAGTATTATATTATATTGTTGACCAAAAAAACATACCTTTAACGAGTTAGTAATGAAGAGCGAAGAATTGTACGTCTACTGACTACTGAATATTCGCAATCGCTGTGAAGTGTGGACCTTAGTGTTGACTCTTGAGATAGTGAGTGCGAAAACCACTGACTGCAAACAAGTAGATTTTGAAATTTACATAATTATATCATGTATTTATGTCCATCAAAACTCAAAAGTATTTAAAATTATAAAGACGAGCACTATAAATTGTCACGTTATCACGAATCATCTTCTTGTGATAAAACGACCTGGACGACGGAACTCAACACGCAAAATGTGATGGCAACACTGTAGTACCCTATCAATTTCGTTTGTAGGATTCAGTCTGGGATGGGAGAACTGCCCGCCGCGGCGCCGCCCGGCAGTCAGTAGTCGGTACGGTTATTGGACGATGACTCCGCCTCACTATCTCACTCTCTACGACGACAACAAGTAACTACAACGGCGAATTTTTAACGGTTTTTTTACGGCGGCTCGGGTCTATTGTGGAGTGCGGAACTGCGGACTGTAGTATTGATTACTTTCCGTTCTAACTTAAATTTGTACAACGATCGGTACAGAACGTAATTGAGTTGTGACTTTTTATAGTGATATAGATCATTTTCTATTAATATGATTGTTTTACCGGTTTTGTGATTTGTTTTCATTTCGTGATGATGTAGAACAACTAGTCACCCAGTTGTGAGATAACGCATCTACCTACCGAAGTTCACTCATAATCCTGTTTAAGTTTGATTCCATTCGTTTGTAAGATTCGTATCCAGTGACTGTCAATATGTCTCAATTTGTTGTGAGTATTCTTATTTATGCTCAGTAATTTTTATAACTTTACAAAGTGTACCCATGTATACCCTCCAATACACAACTGATTACATCGAGGATTACATAGGTACCTAATTGCCCAAGGTGTGTTAGTTATTTTAACTTATTTTTATACCTTCAATATTATGCAAGTTTATAATCTGGTAGGTACTTAAGTACTTCAAATTTAAAAAAACTTTAAATTTTATAAGAAGTTGATTAAATTGTCCTCCTCATTCATATTATATTCATGAGTTAATCCTTAATAAAAGATTAGTTCTTACATTATGCTTGGTACCTAAAGATATTTTATTATTTACCAGTCTTGCTTATTATGTGTCATTAGCTGAAGTAGTAGAAGGTATGTGTGTGTTATCAATGCACAAACAAAGTTATTTATATGTATATGCATTATTCATAATATTATATAGTTTATACTACTACACCAACGTCTTCTATCGTAGATTCTATTTGAATTCACAAGACTGATCTATGTGTTTTAGTCTGAAATCTATAGGTACCTATAAGTACTGATATTTTTATTTTTAACAAAAGTGGGTAATATCCTTGAAATTTTCAAATTATAAAATATAAATCATCAAATATTTTAATAATAAGCAATAATAATAAATTTATGATATACGAAGACAATTATTAATTATTATTTGTTAACAACATTTAGACTAAATATAATTTTTTTAAGTTCCTATAAATAAATCTTAAAAATATAATGATAGCTAAGGGTGCTTAGATTTTGCAAACCCTCCAAAACCCAAAGATGTCCATTTTCTAACATTATGCACCATGAACCAAGACAGTGGGCGTTAATAAGTGAGTGAATAATTGATGCACACATTCAATCATATATATATATATATATATATTAAATGATATGTAGTTATAATTTTAACTGTCATTAGTGCTCACAGATCTATATTTAATTCATAGAATCTATCTTTGAATAAAATCTATTATTTCAATACTTATAACTTTCTATACTACCTATGCTAAATAAAGATTTTTTAACATAAAACGAATCTTTTCACATTTTCTTGATTGACAAAATAATATAAAGTCCCATTCAAATAATATTCATTTTTGGTATACCTATTACCTACCTAAACTGTTGCAATTTTAATGTTCATGAAAATATTTTTAGTTAATATTTATAGAACACATACAGGGACATTTTAATATAAATTAGGTGATTATTTATGTAGCTACAAATTGCATACAAATCTGAAAACACAAAATAAAATTCTATTACTATAAGCTCTATTTATAAAATTAATTAGCTATTTAAGAATTATAATATCTTTGTGTTATATTTCGTTTTTTTAATGTTAATTTAATATAATCTATATTCTGTTCAGTGGTTCATAGTCAGTATCAACCAGTTTTTGTTAGGAAATACCTGTTTATCCTTCCCATCGAGTCAACCATTTATAAATTTAACATAATATAGTTTACTTATGTTTACCCACACCTATGAGAATTAATCGTTCGCTAACTATGCTTCTCAGCTGGAGTATATTATTTTCTAAATTAAATTAGGTATTTTTGTTAACTTTTGAGTGATAGAATATAACCAAATTAAAAAGCCATTGTTGATTATTTAGATGATCAGTACCTATTCAAAATTTTATTATTACTTACTTATTACTAGATTTCAGGCTTTTAGTTTTGAAAAAAGTTGAAATGTGATAGGTTTAATTATCTAAAATATATATAACCTTAAACACTAAATTACATTAATTAAAATTTTTCAAATAAAATGAATAATAGGTAGGTACCAATAATAGTCTATTATATACCTACTACTTAAGTCTTTGATTAAAATTTTCCACCGATTGGGTCCCGTGTTCAAAAACTTAATACTGCACTAGTTGGGTCTCTGAAAAAAGAAACATTTTTCTTCCCATTATTACAGAATTTAGAACTATCATTAACATTTATGTGCTTGCTTTTTAATATATTGTATGGCATATGATTACATATAAGTAGTATAAAAAGTGTAGATACTAAGTTACCTATAATGTTATAGGAGGAAAGTACAGAATCTATATTATACTTGATTTTATAATACTATGATTAGTCAAATAATTTTACATGGATCCAATTGGTACAAATTTTAAAATGTATTATATTTGGATCCAACTTGAATGCATCCTGATTAGCATCACATAAATTATAATTAACTATAATTTTGTTGTAATTACAATTAAACTCTTGGTTTTTTTTAGCCTCATGCTTGTATAATTTTATACATACTTACAACTTTACAAGATGTATTTTAATATTTTTAATCCCCAATTTTTTTCAGTGTTTTAGCAAGTATACTCCAACATGATATAGAATTAATGTGTTGATAATGACACAAATATGCAATTATAATCAATAAACATAGAAATATGCTTTAATATACATTCAAAAAAAATGTATGCACTTGCATTACAAAATAAAAAACCAATAATAGTTGTACAAATAGAAAACAAATACATTGCAATTCATTAATTTGCTTTAATTTATTAGGTTTTATTGATAATTGTAAATGATAAAAATATATTTGTTTTTGATCTCGAAATAATTATTAAATATTAAACCATACCTAGTTAATTTCTTTTCACAATTTATAAAATATTCCAAAATAGTTATATTACCAAAAACTTAACATTCTTAACTATTCGAAATAAATTTACCCTGTGAACTTTGTATGAAAAAAATTGTGCACGTTTTATTTTAATCTTTATAAAACTGCTTATGCTCAGTAATATGTAAAAACTTAAAAATGTGGACCCTACTTATTAAGTATAGCAATTTAAAAATGCAATATATTATAAAAGTTAATATCTTAATCTAAAATTGAACATGCTTGTATAATTATTTTTGTATGCAGTTAAATACAGTGTATTCTCAATTATCTTTGGGCGGATTATCCGTAGTCTTCTGCGGAATCATCTACGTACAAAAATTATAAAATTTAAATTATTTTTATAATATTATGTGTTTAAAATAAAGAGAAAACATGCTCTAATGTAATTTTCCTTAAATACTATTTAAAATTACATGATTTAATTTTTATTTATATAATATGTAATTATGACATTTTTGTTTGAATTTTAACTTTGCGGAATTCACTTGTACGTGGATACTAACTACTAAGCCACCTTATTCTACAGATAATTGAGAGTACAATGTATATTGATAACCAAATTTGTTTAGCTTAGAATTAAATTAAAATGGTTAATTGTTAATTACTGGTTAATTACTTTCAGACTGAATTTTCACCTCCCGTGAAATTTAAATCAAAGCACGAAGATGAAGAAAATACAGTACTTGATTATTATATGGTATTAGCACCATTTCAAAAGCAGACTCAAGTAGAATTTTCAAACATAAAAATTAAAGAAACTGCTATTAGATTTCTGACAGTTGCTAACTTGTTTGACAAACCTAGACAGGTTAATATTTATATAATTAGATTTTTTTTTTTATTATTTTATTATTTAAATTTAATTTTTACAGTTTATCTTACCTCATTCAAATGATGGTATATTCTTTGATGTTTATGAGTTCACCTTACAACCAAATTCACAACGTAAACTATCAATTACTTGGCAACCATCTGTATATGGAAACATGCGAAAATTGATTAGAATAGAACAAGTAGATAACAACCGAAAATATGATTTTATTGTTTTGGGAAATTGTATTGATCCTTTACACAAGAAACTAAAAGTAAGTTAAGTTTTTTTATTTATTGATTTGAGTCTCAATATTTATATTTTTGTTTATTAACTCAATATTGTATTAGTTTTTAATTTGTAGTCAATATTTTTCAGGGTACTTCTGTAACATTGGCAAAGTCTAAAAATACAGATTTAACTAAAAAAAGATTTAATAGCGGAAAGAACAAAATAACCTTAAATAAAACAAGATTTGTTCGTTGTGCATCAGAAAGAGTTCTTTTAGTTGATAATGCTTCAAAAATATCTGCACCTATTTGTGCTGATGCTTTAGAATCACCTATGAGACGGCAAACCTATTTAGTTGGAGAAAAAGAAAATATACCAAATTTGGAAAACAACATGGTTAACCATGACACAATCTTCATTAGTTCTGATTATGGTCTTAAACATTCTGATAAAATTCATCAAAGTACTACAATTAATAATCCCTTAAATACTCAAAGATCAAATTGTGACGTAATGACCGACGATTCATTAGACGAATCACTCAATAAATTAATTAGCACTAATTCTCCATTTAATGACTTCTTTTTGACTCCATTAAAAAGTACTGAAAACTTACTATCTCCATTCACTACCACAAAAAAATGTATTAATTTTGATATAGCTGATGAAAACACAGCTTTTACTTCTTTCAACACTTCACCATTTAAGCCAATAGATGCTTCAACTGCAGCTAAGACTTACACTCCTGATAATAGAAAACCTACTAGAATATCAGTGAACCTTTGTGAGAAATTTAAAGAAATACCAAATAACAATTTAAATATTGATAATACAACTTTTATTAAAAATATCAGCCCCGACCAATTTACTTTGCCTTTAAAAGTTGAACAATCTTTTAACATATCACAAAATCAGGAACGGACTACTACTCAGACACCTATGCATCATACAAGTAAATTTATAATATTATTCAATACTAATTTAACTCATAATTAACTATATTAATTTTATTTTTAATATTTTAGAAATTATTTCAAGCAGTACTAAGCCCAAAAGACCATCATTTGTTCTAAAAAATTCTCCTTATTACAAGTGTAGCCCAAAATCATCAATGATTTCTAAGAATAGATTGAAACAATACAGTAAGTTATTATTTATAATGTATTACATACATTCTTTTACATTATTAAATAGTTTTAACAGTGTATTATTTATTAAAGATTTATAAACAAACCATTATTTTTTAAGGCATTCTTAGTCCTCGAACTGCAAAAAAACATTTGAGAACTCCAAAATTAGATAAGTGTGATCAATACCTCAAGTGCTTAGCAAATCCAGAACTAGTCTATCACAATAATGCTGAAGATCCATTTTTAAAAATGTATGTTAAAATATCATCTAATATAATTTGTTGTATTAATATGTATTTTTAATACAACATAATTTAATTATTTATTTATATTTAAAAGTATGTTATTGACTGTAGATATAAATTTAGTGTATATTTGTATTTTAGGTCTCAATATTATGAATCAGAATGGTTAGATCGCCAAGAATCTGATATGATTCGATGGTTAAATGCACTGCTTATGCCTACTGATAAGTTAGCAGATGAAGAACAAATAAATGATTTAGAGCAAGCAGCAGTGGCTTGGACAGAAGCATCCAAGACAAGTCATAGAAATAAGCCTATGCAATTTGCTACTCAAAAAGATCTTTTTGTATCTCAAATATACAAGCAGTCTCCACAACAGTGGAGCGCATTACGGAAAGCAACTTCAAATCTTATTACATCTACAAATGTTGCAACTGTTTTATCAAAATTGTCCATATCTATAGAAAAAGATCTTATAACAGTACGAGATGATCGTCAAATACATTTGGATTTAAGTAAGATTTTTTCATGTTAAAATTAATTGTATAGTTAACAACTATATTGTATTTTATTAGATTTAAAGAAAAAAATTACGGATTTGTTAAAATGCTATAATCCACTGTGGTTACGAATTGGTTTGGAAGCAGTGTATGGTCAAATAATCCCCATAAATTCTGGATCTCATGATTTAGATGGTCTTGGATGGTTTATTCGTAAAAATTTGTTTAATAATGATTTCATCAAACAAAAGTTTACCAAAGCTACTGTTCTTCAAGTCAACCTTCCCACTTACAACGTAAAAAAAAATATTTGAAATTTCATTGATTATTATTGAAAAAATATATATATGTTTCATATTGCAGATTGCCATGAAAAAATTTATCTTGAGAAAAATATTTATGCTTGTATATTTTTTGGACCGTGCTAAAGAACAACAATTAATTAGACATAATCCATGTCTTTTCAAAATAGACTCCCCTTTTAAAGTGAGTGTTGTATTAATTATGTGTTTAATATGACTTATTATAACTCAAACCAATATTTTTTTTTATATATATACAGAGCAGCTATGACTTCTTGATGGGATTTTGTGCTGACATGGTAACAGCAAATGGAGATATAAATCGTCGGCTACGTAGTATAGGCTATAATTTGAGCCATAAACAGACTCATTTGGATGAAGTTAATTATGCTGTTAAATCATTAAATGACCTTAGGGATGGAACGAGAATCACTAGAGTTGTAGAAATCTTGTTCAAAGGGGAACCATTGTCACAGAAACTAAGACTTCCTGCTATATCGAAACTGCAAAAAATTCACAATGTTAATTTGGCATTAACGAGGATATCTGAACATATTAGTATTGAGGGAAATATAAGTACTCGTGACATTGTAAATGGTCACAGAGAAAAAATGTTATCACTATTCTGGCAATTAATTTATAAGTATTTAACTCCTCGGTACAATAAAGCAGCAGTAACAATTCAACATTGGTGGCGCAATAACAACCTCAAATTAGTAATTATGAAAAGAATTAGAGCTAAGCAAACTTTTAAACGACACTTAGCTGCTGCAAGAATACAAGCTTGTATTCGTGGTTATTTAACCAGAAAGCATTGGCCTCATACGCAAGCTAAATTGATTGAAAACCGTGAAAAGTTACATCTAGCATCAACTAAAATCAAACAATACTTACAAGATAAACTTAAGCTTTTAACTGAGGATCGAAAACAATATATAATTTTAAAAAGAACCACGGTGTTTGTTCAAAGAAAATTTAGATCCAAAATTGCAATGAAAAGAGATCGACAACAATTTATAAAAATTAAACAATCAGCTTTACTAATTCAAAAAGTGTATCGTGGTTTTATGATAAGAAAATACTGGTCACAAATAAAAAATTCTCTTATAATAGAAAAGATAAATCGTATTAATGCCATAAATATAATCAAACGATCTCTAAGAAAAAACTTGCCACCAACTGAAGATGAAATATATTATAAAAAAATAATGCATACAACGGTAATTGTTCAAAGAAGATTTAGGGCTAATAAACTAATGAAAGTACAGATGGAAGCATTTATTAAACTAAAGAAAAGTGCAATTGTCATACAACAAAAATTTAGAGCAAAACAAGCCATGATTAAACAAAAAGAACACTATTTAAAACTTAAAATGTGTGCACTCAAGCTACAGGCTGTAACTCGAGGTTATATTGTGCGAAAACAATGGTCTGTATTACATGCTGAATTGCAAGCGAATAGAATGCGTTTAACCATCTGTAGTAATATTATTAAGAGAACACTCAGAAGTAATCTTCCGTTAACAGAAGACCGTATTAAATTTCTCAATTTAAAAAGATCTGTCATCATTATACAAAACCGTTTCCGTGCTTTGAAAGAAATGAAACTGCAAAGACAAAAATATCTAAAACTTAAAACTGTAACATTGAAGCTGCAAAGTGTGGCTAGAGGATATATAGTAAGAAAGCAATGGCCATCTTTACGAAATGAATTGATAGTAAAACGTCAGTATTTGATTAATTCTAGTAATATAATTAAAAGGGTTCTGAGAAAAAATCTTCCATTAACAGATGACCGAATTAAATTTCTTGATTTAAAAAGATCAGCCATTATTATACAAAACCATTTCCGTGCATTAAAAGAAATGAAAATACAACGACAAAAATATCTAAAACTTAAAACTGTAACACTGAAGCTGCAAAGTGTGGCTAGAGGATATATAGTAAGAAAGCAATGGCCATCTTTACAAAAAGAATTGATGGTAAAACGTCAATATTTGATTAATTGTAGTAATATAATTAAAAGGGTTCTGAGAAAAAATCTTCCATTAACAGATGACCGAATTAAATTTCTTGATTTAAAAAGATCAGCCATTATTATACAAAACCATTTCCGTGCATTAAAAGAAATGAAAATACAACGACAAAAATATCTAAAACTTAAAACTGTGACACTTAAGCTGCAAAGTATGGCTAGAGGATATATAGCAAGAAAGCAATGGCCAACTTTACGAAATGAATTGATAGTAAAACGTCAATATTTGATTAATTGTAGTAATATAATTAAAAGGGCTCTGAGGAAAAATCTACCAGTTAATAACGATCGTTTAAGATTTCTTGAACTTAGAAGAGCTACAATTGTTATCCAAAGTAGATTCAGAGCTAAAAGACAATTAAAAAAATATCAGACACTACGTAACAATGTTATCATAGTTCAAAGAAGATTTAGAGCTAATGTGGCAATGAGACAACAACAACTTATTTATCAAAAAATCAGAGCAAGGATTATTCGACTACAAGCATTCTTTAGAGGATATTTGGTGCTTAAAAAATGGCCAGAGACTAAATGTGAGTTAGAAGCTAATAAGAAACAATTAATTTCTGCTAGTAACACAATAAAAAAATTCCTGCGCCTATGCTTGTTACCCACCCCGGATCGTTTAAGATATATAAAACTAAGACAGTCAGTGATGAACCTCCAGGCAAGATATCGAGCCAATGTTGCAATGAAATTAGCAGAACGTGACTATTTATTATTAAAATGTTGTACAATCACATTACAAAGACGTTACAGAGCACACAAAGCCATGTTGATGCAAAAACAGAGATACGAGCTTCTGAAAAAGTCCACCATCATATTACAAACTCATATTAGAGGATATTTGGCACGTAAACGTTGGCTTCAGTTAAAAGATAATATGGAAGTTGAACGTAGATTAGCTCTTGAAACTTTAGAGGTAAGTTTTTGATATTTTATTTTAAAAATATTTTTTCTTTCTGTATTCAGCTTCACGGCAGCTCGCATAATACATTAATACCTCTTCTACTAAGCAATTGGGTATTATATTCTCTTCTGCTTGTTATGCATATCTCATTCTATCTAGAGAAAAAAAATACTCTATTCTTTCCAAACTTTGTAAGCGTTGTATACCTATATGATTTAAACATATTCAGTGCAAACGGTTGTTAGCTGGCCATGTGTTTCTATTTGAGTTGAAAATGAAAATGCGAGCTGCCGTTCAGTTACAAATTTGGATCAGAAACGTTATGTTAAATCGTAAACATTTACAGAAGGAGAATGTTGCGGCATCGAAAATTCAAGCTATTGTAAGAGGATTTTTGGTAAGAAAGAAATTGCCCAAGATCAAGGAAGAATTACATATTCAAAAACTTGTGCGAGCTGCTACTTTAATACAGGTAAATTGTCAATGTAAAATATCATATAACTGTATAACTTTAAATAGATTATCTATGTGAATAAATATGGATTAAATTATTTAACAGGCAATATGGAGAGGTTATACTGTAAGAAAGAGGTATCAATGTAGACGACAAACTATTAGATTCCCTAAAAAAGGTGCTCTCACATTGGGCAAACGACATAATGACGTGGTTGATGTATTAAACAAGCAAAAAAGAAATGAATATTCCTATAGGGAACTTACTACAGTTTTCTGGAATTTAGGTAGTGTATCTTTGCTATAATATTCTTATAGATTTAACTAAGTAGTACAGTAATGTATATTTTAACTATATACTTATGTTTAGATGTTTAGAATTAATTAAATTTTTTTATTTTCAGTTTAATTGACTATTAGTAAATAATTACATGTACTATATTATATTATGTTGATACTAAATTTTCTAAATTAAATCTAATACTAATAATTTAATATTTCTTTTATCTTTTGCTATATGTTATATTTATAGTTGTTTTTTAGTGCAATGTTTTGTTTTTAGATACATGTACAACCTTATCCAAAGAGCTGTGTTTGAAGACATCAGAAGGTACGATTATTGACTACCTTTTTCACTTTTTGCATTATTCCAATCAGTCTCAGCCTAGTCTTGAAGCAAGGGAGCCAGCAATCCGTGTGTTGACAAATTTACTTAAATATCACGAAACCTCTTGGCACATCTGGGTGGTAAGTACTTAAACTATTACCCCTATTTTTGTTTTTATAAATCATCATTAATAAATATGCTACAATCAGTAAGTCTCTATAATTTTATTAAGTATTTATTTGTAAATTCTTAAGACATTAACAATTGAAATTATAATATTTTAGAGAACTGTAAATGCTGATATGGTCAAAGACTTAATCAAAATGATGAAGACGTGCTGTGGCAAAATCAGTTCCAAGAAATTGTATTGTTCTATTGCTACTTGGCTCTGGATAGCTTTACAAGACCCAGAAAAGAAAATTGTTAGTATTTTTTGTTATATTTTTTTTTAAGAAGAAACTTCACTTGCATACTTGGTCTTACTAACGTAGCAAATTGTACATTATAAATACTACTAAAGTTCATTTATAAATTATAAAGCTTAAATTAATAATATTATTCATTAAATTTTTAAAATTGTTTGTTATCAATTTTCTGTCTTTTAAATTCTCTAATAGGTCAATTCACTCTTATATTTAGTAAATATCAATACACTATTTATTGGTTTTTCCCGCTAGCAATATAATAAACTTTTTGTTAGTAGAACTTAATACTTTGGTGTTTTTAGCTACTATAACAGTTAATTATTAAATTTAAAACTTAAAATTAAGAATATTATTGATGTTTGTTCTTTTTACAATCTTAAAATTTTTATGTGAGCTAAAAATATGTAAAATATGTTTTATGGGTTAATTTTAACAATGATGATTCATTATCAAACTTAATGAACTTTTGAATAATCAGATAGGCTTATGTCACCAAGAATTAAAATTAAATTTACCTTATTCTAAAGCGTAAAAAATCTCATCTCATCTCTTTTAAGAAATTTATCACTTAAAAGAATATGCCCATAATTTTTATTTTAAATTGTTGATTTATTTGTTGCAGTATATCAAAAAAATTCCATCTGCTATAGTAGACTTAAAATTCATGATGGATACTTTGAAAAAAAGATACACAATTTCTAAATTGGACAAGAAGACCATGGTGTTACCTTCGACACGGCCTACATGGAGTATTGGCTCTAAATGTCAAAAGTGTTTTGACTCTGACTACTTTGCAACAATTGAGATTTGCAAACTGTTGAACATTTAAATAATTATTTCATATTTCTTACATTTTTTTCTATTTATTATAATTTTTTTTATTATTAACTGTTGATTTTTTTTTCTTTATCTGTGTATATATTATAATTATTACTATATTTTAGGAATTAAAATACATTATTTTATAATTGCTTGTTTATTAAATCATTGATCTAATAAGATAATTTATTGTAAGATCAATTAATTATTAGTAGTGAATGTAATAAGAACAATTGAATGGTATTTAATAACTGAATAATTTTTGACATAAAAATGGTTTAAAATTATAAAATACTATAAAATTTAACTTATGAATATATTTGTAATTTTTTTAAATGGAAGGTATTATTAATTATTGAAAAAATCAATACTAATTTGTTTTAATACAAAATAATATTTTATGATTTATGAACTGAATATCTGTTGAAATGTATTGTATTTATCTATAATTCATTCAAAAAAATTCCATACTTAGTATAATATAAATAAAACTATAATTTCGCTTACAAAAACAATTTAATTTATTTATTCATGTATGCAATTGGAATTTTAACAAATTATACTAAAAACTTAAGATCATAAAATATTTGTTATTTATTTTACGAGTGCTGCCAAAAATCAATTAATAAGTATAAGCAATTTTAATAAATATCAAATAATTTATATTAAAGATTTTATTTTAAGGTAGCTTGAGTAGTAGAAAAGAAAACTAGCAATTTTACAAAACAGTTTATGATAAGTTTTTTATTTTGTCTATCATCTTAAACCAAAAATGTCAAATCAATCATATTAAATGTTGTGAAATTGAAGTAAAATATTTAGTATAAATAATAATAGTTATTAATAAACTAACGACATGGTTTTATTAGGTCAACTTACCTTAGTTAATTTTTCAATTTACTATAAATGCCAATAAAATCTTCTTAAAAAATTTATATTATAAGTATCTTCTAAAAATAATTAAAATTTAATGAACTATAGGTCCATATTGTGTAAATTCAACAATTAAATGATATAAAACATAATAACAATAATATAGCATGACTTAATACTTCAATGGATTTAGAACAATACTATATAATTAGTGGATATATAAAAATATAGTTTTCCTAGGTCTTATCATTTATTGCTTGACAAAAATGCTCATTGTTAATTACATTTTGGAATAATTAAATATTGATTAACATAGACTACCTATAAGGCTATAACTGAGTATACCATACAGTTCAATGATTAAATATATTCTTGAACTAATTATGTAAGTTTCTGTCTTTTGTATAATGATGTATTAGATATTGAATGATTTTAAATTAGATATAATTAATCGACTCATCACAGCTTCGCCTGTAATTAGTTGTTTATTTTGCTTTCAGACGATGATATTATATAGAATTTTTTATTCAAATTTTATCGTTACATGTTATCGGTAAGTAAATATAAAAAACGGTTAATGAAAACGTATTGAAATGTTTTTATCTGTATTAATGATAAATATATTTTTATTAAAAATGGGAACATAGAAATACAATCCCCCTCTCCCACGCTTCCGACAAAAAAATTAAATGTCGGGCGATGTGGTGACATTCAAGAAAGTATTTAGTACGACTCTGTGAAAAAAGTTGTAAAATAGGTCAATAACGTCGTTAGAATATTGGAACATTTAATTACAATGCACCCTCCAGACAAAAAAAAAATGGAAAAAAGATAAATAGTTTTGTCACAAAATAGTTACATAAAAAATGTTGTGGTAGATTTGGGAAAATTGTCAATTAACTTATTGGTCTTTGCTGTTACCTATTTTACAGAAATTTATTGGCAATGAGATGCATTGTGTTGATTCTTCGATCGCCATGGAAACAAATAATAACAAATTCTGAGATAATAATTTCTTTCGCGCTAATTATTATTATTATTATTATTATAACCACGGTAATTATAATAAGAATAATATAATATAATATACCGTGATGATAACTAAAGCAATCAAAATTATTGTTATTATTCTAACTAATAGCAACCAAAATAACGAAAATTCCAATCGTAAATCTCAAAATGTCTGTTTAAACACCTCCCGGGATTAGGGCTTATTAACAAAAATAGAACTAAAACTTTCTCTGTGATGTCATCTTTAATTAAAAAAAAAAATGCACGACGATTGAATAAATAAGTAGTTTTCGGAGTTATCCCGAACAAAAAAAGCGACTTCATTAATTTATATAGAAGTATAAAATATATTATATTTGTTTCTTAGCCAATATTTTTTTTATTTTTACTTTATTTAACTTGTAAACTATTATTTTATAATAATATGATTGTTTCTAAGTAAATATACATATATATATATTTATATATTTTTTATATTAAAATTATATATTTGCTAGGTATTATATTTTTGTCTGCTATCCAATTTAAGAAAAATATGTAATATATAGGTATATATATATACCTATATCACAATTAATATTTATAGGTAATCTGATAAAACTTAATTTACAAAAACTAAATTTATGTAGGGTGCCATTTGATTTTGTTAATAATAGGTACCTAACTAAAGAGTTAAAAATAAAGATAAAAATTTGATAATTAAATAAATAAATACGAGAAATAATAAAGTATATTTGAAAATAAAAGATTTGAGAAATTTACTTATATATTGTAATTTTTTAGAGTTGTATTCTGTTATTTTACTTTTTACTATGACCATTGACCATAGCTGATAATATCAAATTAAACATCAAAAAAATTGATGTGACACTTGTCCATTTATTAAAATTTTAGTCATTCTACGCTATTAGGTACTTGTTAGACTTACCCTTGGTTATTATATTTATTAATAAATTTTGTTTGATAGTTTTATTGCTTAAAGCTTAAATGTTTAATTTCTAAATTATTATCATGTAGATTATTATAGTATACAGTTGTAAAGTTGACATTATGTTTTGAAAAATCATAATAAGTACTAGGTAGTATTTTTTCCAAACTTTACCTTATCATAGACCATAGTTAATCTTATCAATTTATTTAATAGCTATTTAATTCAAAAACTTGAAAAACTTATTTATCTAGCTCACTATTGTTAGTATAAACTTTACTAAAATAGTAAAATGAGTTAATTATGAGTAGGATTTTAAAATTTTAAAATTTAAAATTGTTTAAAGTTCAACTACAAAAATATTATGCTTTATAGGCGCAAATAAGGAATTATATTGGCGGGCGCTCAAGCCCTTTTAATTCACCGAAAATTTCCCACACCCCCTCCACATCAAATAAAAATATTAACTCTATAATTAAAATGTAAAAAAATATATATATTGACCATATTGAACACTTTTACAGTCATAGGGAGCAGTCGAAAACAACATTTGATTAATAGATACATTCAATTTTAATATAAGAGTAAATATTGGGGGGGCTTAGTCCCCCCAAGCCCCAACCTATTTGCGCCTATGATGTCCAAAGCACCAAGTTATTGCGAATTCTTAATTTAGGAATATTATGTTGAATTTAATAACATTTTAAATTATTTAAAGTAAAGCAATGTATTGGTATTTAGTTTTACAATGTGGTATATTTTTTTTATATTTTTTTGTCATCACATTTTAAGACTATAAAAGTGCATAGATTTTCAACTTACGGTTGGTTGCTGGTCGCAAATTATTGATACTTTGGGAACGACAAAAGTATTAAAACATCACTACTTTTCAAAATAATAGAGAAAAAAATTTAAAAAAAACTAAGGAAAACGGGAATTATTATGCAAAAACAATTTTTGACTAAATCGATTTTGTTTTATTTTTTTTTTAAATTCAAAACGAATAAATATCAACTAACTTAAGTTTTAACAAATATTAGGTAACACTTTAGAGATATCATTAAAAAAATATTCTTACACTTTTGAACAAATTTCTTATTATTAAGATATGTATAAAAGTTGAAAATGTAATACAAGGTTCCTCTTAAGTTGTAATTACCGAATTTAAAAGTATCAACAAAATACTCGCTATTATTTTTATACCTAATATCATTTAAAATTGAAATAGACGATGCTATGAAAATTCGATGATTATTTTGTTGCTAATTATTCATAATATTTTTAGTTTTTATATAGTATAAGGCTTTTAAAATAATGTTACTCATTAATTATTCTTAAAGCAATTTAAAAATATCGAAAATATATTGTCAATTTTTTTTTTTGTAAGATTGATGTATGTTGGTATAATTATTTTTCAAAAATATTACTTGTTAGGACTTTCAAATTTTTGGCACTTCGTAAACATTCAGTATCTATATATTATTTATCATTTTAACCGATTTTAAACTACTCGTAATTATATAAGACGAACAAATTAATAGTGCTCTTTTAAAATAGGTACGAGGTATTTACATTATGTATACACATTTTTATTTTTAAAAATTAATTCGACACACGGTAATACTAATAGAAAAAAAATAAAGAGTGGTCAAGTACTACACAGCTCTGCTGTATAGTAAGTCACTATAATGGGTATATTAAATTTGGATTCAATGATACGTATCATTATATACGAAAAACGATTCTAAATATAGTTAATTTCTAGTGGTTGTTGAAAAAGGCGGTTTATGTTTTAATGGCCTAAATACACCAAAATTTAAGTTTTTTTATAATTATTGTAAGCCAAACTTATGAAAAATCTTGTATTCAATTTTCAACTCTTAGCTACTTATACAAACATTTTTATGAATTATACCTACAAATTAATTTGCATGTAAAAATTGTGCATATGTATTCTTGTAATTTTTGAACCACTATAAGACTAACTTATGAGGAACTTTATATTAAATTTTAAAGTATTTTGACTCGGCCAATAAAAGTTTATGGATATTTATAAAAAAAAAATAAACAAAAATGAATATTTTAAATGCCTAGCATTTATAGCATTAAAATAAGCGAAGTATTTTGAAAATTAAATTATGTATAAAGAAAACGCCAATCTAAATAACTATTTTCAAGTATCTATGACTTATACTTTTTGATTTATATCAAATATTTAAATTCGTTTGAAGATAAATTGTTATAGTTACGCGATTTCGTAAAAATTTTAAATTCAAATGAACTTAAAATTTTTTCTGTAATGATGTTTCGAGTTTTCTATACAGCTATTTGAAGGAAATTTTATGAAAAACTTAGTTTTGAATTTTTGAACAGATATAAACACAAATATTTTTATGATTTTTCAACAACAAAATTACTTCCAAATTTATAAATAACTAACTATAAATGCGTATAAAAATTGTGATTAACGATTTTTGATTTTTTTTTTTTTTAAGTATAATAAGAACAACTCATAAGTAGCTTTGTATTAAAGTAAGTTTTTTTAAGCCAACATTTTTTTATTGACACAAAAAAAAACCTAAAAAAAATCGAAAATTTCAACTGTTTATTAATAACTCAAAAAAAGCCAAAATATTTTAAAAATTTAACTGTATATAGAGTACACTAATATATAAACATTTTGTGAACATTTCAAGTATTTACAGTGATTAGTTTTCAAGTTACAACCATACAAAAAAATCGATTCGGTCGAAAACTGGTTTTGCGTAAAAATTCCTGTTTTCCGTTACTTTTTTAGTTGTTTTTCTCGATTTTTTTGAAAATTGTTTGAAAATGTTTACTTTTGACCTTTATAATACACCAAGGATATTCACTTTGCTATCAGAAACCACCCCCGAAGTTTGAAATTGAAGCATTGTTTTGACAAAAAAGATAATTTTGATAGTTAGGTATCGTAAACATTTTACTTCGTATTACATATTTTTTCAATATTTATAATATATAAGTATATAGGTATATATATCAATAATATTTTGAATCAGTCAATAATATGACAGTGCTTAAATAACACTAACACCTTACCCAATTTGACTAGTGTTTCCTAATACTTTCTAAAACATATATTATGGTAAATTGGAAATGTTTTAAAAAATCCCTTTTTTTAAGTCTAAAATAATATTTTAAATTATTCAAATAGGTATTACTTTGAAAAATGACATAAATTAATGTTTAATAATCTCAATATAATTTTTCAAAAAAAAAACTGTTTACACAATTACACTTATAATACTTTAATAAGTTTAATATCAATTATCAGTAGATTTATCCATATTATAATAAGCAAAATATTTTCGAAAATATTATAATTCATAAATTCCATATATAAGTGACATATATTACTTATAATTTGAATATATCCAGGTATACCTATTCAATTCAACATAATGTATTATGCTTTGAATGCAGTATTATTTAGACTGTGGGTGCTGATTGAAGCCTAGCATCCCCCTTACCCCCCTATATGAGCCTATACAAGGGAGACAATTATGTTGTATTTTAACATTTATTTATATTATTAAAACATTAATAATAACATAGATTTATATCATATAATTATGTTACTGTTTTAAACTCTTGACTCTTGAGTCATTACCGTAATATAACGTAACCTGTATGAATTTTAAAATATACCAAAATATACATTCAATAGTTGAATACAAAATAGTTCCAATTTTGTATTTGCTTTGACATTAGAATGAATTAATTTACTTATAGGTAAGTAATAAGTAATATAACCTATTAGAAAAATGATTAAGTATAGTTATATTTTTGGGCATCTCAACTTGTCTAAATATTGTCTCAAAACAGTTTTATTTTATTTTAAATATACAAAAATAAAAATTACCAAATAATAATAAAATACAAAACTGATTTAAATATTTGGTTGTGTTGTCTTGTCGGATTTTTACAATAAGTTTTTAAGCAAGTAAATATATGAAATATTGATTCTTTAAATTGATCATAGGTAACTGACTAAAAATAAAATATTGAAAAAAACCAACGATAGAACACAAATAATTACGTTCTTAGCTTCTTACCTCTGAGAACAACGCAAAATATTGGAACTGCTAATATTTTATTCCATAACACGATAGTAAGACGGTTATAACACAATTACACAAACTAATTTGTGTAATAATCTTTAATAATAGAATGAATCGGTCAATTCATTGAACTTAAAGTTAAGAACAGTCGAACAAACAGAACCTTAGATAGGTATTTATAGGTTGATATCTGTGTGACTGTGTTTTTTCGTGGATGTTTTTTAATGATTTAATTGTAGGTATAATATTTTATTAGTATTATATTTATTTTATTAGTATATAGGATATTAAAATACAAAATATGATTTAAATGAAAAAATGAAAATATCGTAAAATACCACGTAATAATCCCGATGTCTAATATGTCTTTAAGATTGAAAATACGTCGATTTACTCAAACATTGAAACAAGACGAAAATTCACAATGATTGCGAATTGTAGTCGATGCGTTCTTATAAACCGTTCTAAATCCTCAGACATTACCTAATTCTTCGGCTTTATGATTAGCTATATTATATTATGACGTATAGGTGGTATAATAGCACTATAATAGCAGCTGCCGGTCGAGCGTTTGATTTGGGCGCCACAAGTCACCACGACGACGTGGAGGTAAAAACGACGGCGGTGGCGTCGATGCGGTGCGCGCACCGGTACGCACCGATGACGCGTTTGCGGGACAATGCACATCGTTGTATTTTTTTCCGCCCGTCATCCAATAATAATCTCTTTTACGTATAAAATACATAATTTATACGCCGGGTGTCGTCCGCACGCACACGCACGCGCCGAAACGATAGCCGACGCACGCGCAGACCGACCGACTCGACTACACACGCACGTACACACGGAGACACACGTCACACAGACGCACACAAACGCGTACACGCACTGTCACACACTAACACAAACGCATCACCACACCGACACTGCCATCATCGTCCGGTGCTAGGCTATCCATTTCTCATTTCTGTCCTATTTTATTTCATTTCTCCTTTTTTCCCGACCGTCTTCTTTTCCGCACACTTTCCGCACCACCGGTCGACCACGCGTTTTCCGGCCACCGCCCCCGCCAAGTCGCGCGCACATCAGTAAACAACGCACAAGCAACCGCCCTGATTTCTTCAACATGTCGTCTTGGCAAGATTATGTCGACAAACATTTACTGGCGTCCAGGTGCGTCACCAAAGCCGCGATCGCCGGCCACGATGGCAACGTCTGGGCCAAGTCCGACGGGTTTGACGTGAGTATAAACAGTAGTTATAGGTTAACCGTGTGCCCGTCACTACAGTTACGGGGCCCCCCAAACTATTACACCTTCTAAGGCACAGTATTTTTTTGCCTTTTTTTTTTTTTTTTTAATCCACCCTATGACCATATTTAAACCATCGTCAAATAGTAACAATGTATATTTTACTACCGGTTCACATTCCTATTCTCCTATCACTCTCACCTTGCCAAATCTTGAGTAGCGTGCCTCAAAAGATAACCTTTACACCGCCACTGTGCTCTGTCCAAAGTTCTACGTACTGCAATAGTAGGTAGTGGTATTGGCCAAACCACGATCGTAGTGTGTGCAGACCTTGATGTGATAAGTTAGTTTTCCAAGTCAGTATCGTTTATACAAGCATACATTTGTTTCAGTTTTGTTCATAGTGTTCATAATGTTACCTTATCGACTGAATATAATGTATGTTTTAAGTCATATGATAGGTAAATCTATTGCATAGATTAGATTTATAATAGAAGAATAGAAAGTTCTTTAATAGTGTATCAATATGTCGAGACATTTGAGAAAACATTTTAGGACACATGGTTCTAACCAAACTATGTTGAATTGCTAAAATGAATTTAAGGATTTATCAAACCTTTTATTTGAGGTATAAAGTTTGTGTTTCTTGTGATCACCCTTTTTTTTTTTTTTATCATTATTGTCCATTATTAATAATTAATAGAACATTTAAAATGCACGTATTTTAATTTAATTTAATTTTGAAATAAACTAACCATATTATTAATATTGGATATTTACTAGTTATGACTAATCAACTTACGAAATATGATCTTATAAATGCATGTTAAAAATTTACCTATTACATTTGTAAGTACAAAATGAAACATATTTTATAAAGTAGGTATTAGCAATAAAAATCTTAACGTATTCGTTATGAAAATAATAATATACTTAGGTATATACAGAGTGTATCACAATGATCTGACACATTCAAATATAATTTTAATATAAAATTGTCATATCTTAATGATACACTGTGTATAGAATATATAACTAGTATTTATCTTTTTATTTTTTTCATTTCAAAACTTGTTAAAAATATGTTAGCAATTATTCTGAATATTAAAGTTTATGTTTTTTTTTTTATTTTTATTATTGTTTTTATAGGTGTCAAAAGAAGAATTGAGCAAAATAGCTCTAGGCTTTGAAAATCAAGATACATTAACATCTTCTGGAATTACATTGGCAAGTGTTCGCTATATTTATTTATCGGGTACTGACAAAGTTATAAGAGCCAAACAAGGAAAAGTCGGGGCTCATTGTGTGAAGACTCAACAAAGTAAGTTATAATTTTATACATTTTTGTATTTAAAATCTTTTGATTTAAAAAAAAAAATCAGTAAAATAAGTGTATTAAATATATTGGTACATAATTTTTTTTTTTTATTGTGGTATCACTGGAATTTTTCTTGCTATTTAGTACTTGATGTTTACTTTACAATGATTTTATTCATACTTTAAAACTTTTTTTTTCTTTTAAACTTCTTGATGCTCATTTTTTCTTGACCATTTTCATTTTTCCCATTGTGTCTGTTACATTTTTATAAAGTTTGCTCAAATTATCCTAACACAGTGATTCCCAAACTTTTTATCCTCATCACCCACTTGTAAAAAAAAATTTATTAGTACATAAGTACACAATAAAAAATTAATTAAGCTTGTAATTTTAATTTCCCTCCCCCTGGATAGTCTTATCGCCCCCAAGGAGGGCTATATTGCTCACTTTGGGAAACACTGTCCTAATGTTCATAACAGTAGACATAAGTGAAGCTTTAAAAATAAAATTAAACAGTATAAAAAAAAATTTAACTATTTATTTATTAAAGGAATGTTGTACTGCTATTTTAGTTTGTATTTTTTATAACTTTAATTACTAAAGACAATACCATTAATTAAAATAAAAATAACATTTTTAAGTATTAAATTAATTGTATTATCATTTTTGCTATGTATCAATAATTATCCTTATAATATATCAGTTGGTAAATCATTATTTATTAAAATTTTTATTTAAATTTGTAGCTATTGTTGTATCATTATATGAAGATCCAGTTCAACCACAACAGGCTGCATTGGTAGTTGAAAAACTTGGAGATCATTTAGTTGCCCATGGTTATTAAAAAATGTAAGTGGATACACACTTTCAATTATGATAATAAAAGACAGATGTGATACTACTTAAATCAACTTCTTTTAATATATTACATTTATGTTAAATTTGCATAAACTTACAGATAAAAATTAAAACTAACTAGTTTAGAATACTATTTGCTTTAATAATTTTTCTATTTTAACTATCTTATTTCTAATATTCTCAAATAAAAATATTATATTCAAATGATAAATTCATATTCCCAAAACTATTAATTAAGAAACTTGCTATCTATTATATTTATATAGGTATATTTAAAAAAATGATTAAGTATAGAATGAAGTATTCTTGTGTCATAATATACTCTTAAGATGTTATTAGCTATAACAATTATAATTTTTCATCTTTTTATAAATACTTGCTCATTTTAAATTTTACATTAAAGTAATTATTTACAGTGCAACGAAAATTATAACACGGAGTTCGTCAAGAACAAGACTACAATGCAATGTTTATTAATTTTATTAATATTAAATTATCATAAATGGATTCTATTAAATAATTTTATTATGATTTATACAAATTTATAAAAATCAATAGATTTAAATAATTCACAAATTGTACTGTACTGAAGCCATGTTAAAATTTTAAGTCTTGTTCTTGTAAGAAAAAGAAAACAAATATATCCCCAGTAATAAGCATTTTTAAAAATTGTATTTAACTTAGTAATTACTGTATTTTTAACTATCATTTTAAATAATAAGTCATGAAATTATTATTCTAAATAAACAATATTTTTTTTTTTATTATGTTTTTTAAATTAGTAAGTACTATAAATAAATATACATATTATATTATCATTTTGATTAAGGAGTATTAAATATTTATCAGTTAATTTTTAAGATCAAAATTATTTTACTCTAAATTATTATGATTATTAAAAAAAAAATCAAATGATATTAATATGTATATAAACTATATTAAACTGTAATGTTAATCTTAAGCTTTGTATGTTAATAATAATATTTCATGTCAACAAGTTTTGATTTTACATCTTAATTGTATTTACACTAAATAGATAAAATCAATTATTGGAACATACTGTATGTAAGAATAAAAAGCAACATTTTTTCTCATTGGCTTTCCATATATTATATATACATTTTTATATTTTTAATAAAGAAATTTAATATTATTTACATTTATAATATACATTTTCAATCTGCTCATTTAAGTAATATAACATTTGTAATTGTTAAATTTTCTAGTCCTGGGGATCGATCTTATTTTAACTATTAGAGCTCTTATTGTACAAATAAAGTAATAAAATAACTTTTAATTGTAATTTTTATAAAAAAAAATGCTCGTTGCATAAAATAACAATAATAATCTCAACATTAAATTTTTGTATAATTTAAAATATATTAATATTATACATATAAATCAGTGCATAATATACTACATCTAATTTATTATGTTACCGTAATGTATTTATTTACTATTTAGATTATCCTTCAGTCATCCTTTAATGTATTGCTCTATTAAGTAAACCATAATCCAGTAAGTTAATCTTTTATGTAATTTTTTTAGTAGTCAAAAATATAATTGATATCCTTTATAATACTTTTTGTGTATCTTTCTGTTCCTATTTTTAAAAACTTATTTATGTTCAATATATTTTTTTATGAATTTATTTTATTACAATGGCTATTTTAATGTTAACTTGTTACTTTGATAATTTAAAGACCAAAAAAAAAAATATTACTTCTAGAAACTAGATAAATATTATGATAGATTTTTAAATTAATAATTTTATACTTCACACTTAGATATTTTATTAATATATTATATAAAAAAAATAAGTAGTTTTAAAACTTATGTTTAATTTTAACTACATTATACACACACTACATAATATGGTACAATATGCCATCAAAAATATATATATATATGAAGAATAACTATATATATGCATTTACACTATGCGAACTGTGTTAGTTTAAACTAGCAATTATGATTCAATTACATAGGGATTTCATACTTACATCTAATAAACCGGTAAGTCGATAATTATTCATATCTTATACTTATTGATTAGTAATAATATGTATCAATGAACTACTGAAAAAATTATTTAGTTTACAAATAGATGAATATTTAGATTTTTTTTATCGTTATAATAGTTTAAGTGTTTGATAAAAACAATGGTGATCCAGCTTACTACTTATAAGTTTCTATCAAATCTTAATCTTACCAAAGTGTTAAAGAGAAGGTGGACTAAAACTTAAACCAGCGCTATAAAAAAATTAATTAACATTATATATGGGTTATAAAAAGTTGTAGTGATAGTTTAATATGTACATTGTACATATAATATAAAATTGGAGGTATAGGTTAAATTTTCAAAATGATACAATTCTGATAGCTTCTCAATACACAATGCAATATAGTAATGTAGTATAAGAGACTTGTATGGAAAGATAGTATGATTTAACTAATTTTTTCATTACTCTAACGACCCAAGATAACTAAACATAGTTTCTCTTTATTGTAAATGATAACAAACGGTTTCAGGTAACTAAAATGAGGAGTAACTGAATTGGTTCCCATTTGTGTTTAGGTAAAATAGTTAGTTTTTAATTTTAATAATTGTTACAAAATAAAAATTAGATAGTGTAAAATATAAATGTAAAGTGGCAATAGATTGTTTGAAGTTTAGCAAATTATCGCTGTATGGGTATATCATAAATTATATGTAAGACAATAATGTTAGCATTGTACAGTCTCGAATAACACTATATTGTCATTTATAAATTTGTTTTCGTTTTTATATCAATCGAATTTATTTATATTTTTTGGTTATTAGTTTATTACGGAGTTTGTTTAGACTTAGTGAATAGGGAACCAAGTTGTTGACTTATTCTTAACTAAGCATACTTTAAAGTAATTAGTAAACAGTCCTAAATCTGTAAAATTGAGAAAGAAAATGTGAGTAATCAAACAGGAACCAATTCTGTACCAACCCTATAATGATATTATTCTTATAGTTTTTTTAATTTTTATATATGAACTAAATAGTTTGGGAGATGGTATGCATATTAAACATAGGTAAGTATTTGTTGATTTTATTCATTTTTAGTTAATCTTTAAAATAATAATATAAAAAACATCATAGGGTCTGAAATAATTTAACTAATACTATTTATTCACAGACAATCGCTATTAATGTATGGATATTCAATATTTATTTAAAAACACGTTACTTACAATATTTTGATTATTTAGAATACTTGAAATTTTAACTTAATATAAAATAAGATACACTTATACAATTTATAACTTGGAAACTATACATCATGTATTACATTATAGCCATTAACAATAAAATTTAATGAACATTGCCAATTACAATACCCAGCCATACTGAATTTGTATGTAATTGGATAATAAAAATAACAAGTAGTAAATTAATTCAAAATGCCAAATAAAAACAAACACAAATAATAACAATTAAATAATGTTTTTTCTTATTTAGTAAGAATTTGAACTTGGGCCTTACTGATACTAATGTTCAGCAGAACTATATAATGACAATTCATCACGAACTGTTTTCATTGTCTGGAGTATGGAACGCAATGATTCATTATGGGATTGATATTTTTCATATGCTTTCAATAATATTTCTACTTGTTGGTTACGTTTTTCAATTTCTGCTTCACAATTTCTCATAAGTCCACATATTTGTTGCATACAATTATTCAATTTCAATCTAAAAATAAAGTCAATTTAAATAATTATAATATTGAAGTAATCTGATAAAGAATTGTTGATATTCTATGTATATATATGTTAACTCATTATCTATGTATTATTATATTATTAATTATACTAAAATATATTTGTAAAAATCGTTATAACAATTTTTGGTGTTAAAAAAATAATGGTATGCTTAATAATACATTGATAATGGCAATTATAACAATTTATTTAATTTTATTAGAAATTTTATCAATATTTAAATCCTAGTTACTACTCAACTATTGTGTGTTAAAAGATAATTTATGTAATAGAGGACTTAAAATGATATCAAGTATTACCTACATACAATACTTAATTACTATTTCACAAAGGAGACACAATACCAATATCAGCAATAATACGAATATCAGCAATTCTAGAACTGTATAGTTAGTTTAAATATTAAAATGAATTTGATTTGAAAATTGACCTATTATCAAACTGAAAAGTAATAACTGATTTGTCTTGTATCATTGGCTTCAATATTTTAATTTTTTAGCAAGTTATGAACAATATTAAAATTTACATTACTAAAGCTAATAACACAAAACTAGAACTGCTGAACTTAAGTATTAGTATGTTATTGATAGTAAGACTACGATAATTCAGTGGCAGCTCGTAATATTCAAAGTGGGTGGTGTGAAATTCTTGTACAAGTTTTTTAGAAAAAAAAAACATTAAGTCTTTATCTAAAATATTATTATGGTTCGATAAAATACAATGAAATATACCTAAATACCAAGTTTAAGAAAATAATTTATATACTTATGAATATAATTCCTAATAATATGAGTAAAATATAATCTGTTATGAATTATATAAATTATCAAAAAAAAATAATAAATATATTTATATATGAATTCAAGTTTAAATACGAATGAGATAATAAAATAACCATGTGAAGCACAGAGGCTATCGTGTGTACAGTGGTTGCTTCACATCACGATTCCATTCATTTTCACCAACTCCTCACTCAATGGCATAATAAATTTACACAGATAAATGGTGTTCTGACTAAGCTGCACACCAAATGATATGTATTTATTACATAACTTCAATAAAATATAGGAGTAATATTTTCGGGTATATAAGCGAACATAATCTTTTTTGAGTTGATACAATATTATACAATAAGTTATTATAGCTAAGCTTAAATAGTATAAAAATTGTGTAAAAATTGAAAATCCATTTTTACTATTTTATCTATATTAACTTATGTGGTGTGCATACATTTGTACACTTAGGCAACAGCCACTGACTAATATGACACTTTTTTAAATGAAACTAAATTCAATAACAATAAAATGGTTAGAAAAATTAGTTTTACCATATTTTATTTAAGCTCTAATTTATTTTACACAATTCATATTACGTTTAAATAATTGTTTTGTTATTTATTTCATACTAAAATTTTTGAACAGAAAGGTTTAATTTAAATTAAAAAGAGATAAATAGTACTATATCATTACAAACTTAAAAAATGTCTAAAGAGAAAAGTGCAAAATTATTGATATATATTATTAAAAAATATCAAATAAGTTACAAACAAAAAATAATGAAATAATATTTAATTAGAGAGGGATTTTGATTATTTTTACCATGGTATAGCAACAAATAAACTCTGAACCATATAAATTATTATACAATATTTTTAGTTTATAATATGCAATGTTTCAAAAAATTGTTAAACGTTTCCTATTTTTGTATTGGAAAATATTTAAAATTATTGCTTTTTCCGTGCAAATAAACTATATAACATGTTGTCGAGAGCCCACTTTTAAAAGTAACAAGAAAAAAAAACTATAAGCTATTTTGATAAGCATACACTGTTACACAGTTAAAATATTACTATGCTATAAAAATAAAAAACTATATTATATCTACACTACATGCAGATACATTGGTACATGTATATGTCTTGTTTCGACTGAATACAGTTGACATAAGAATGTCTATGTCGATTAGGTATTAGATACGAGAAGAAGAGGATTATACTGTAGATACATTAAATTTGCCTAAAGTAAATATATATATATTTTTTTTTGTTATTATTTTTTATTTTTTTTTACATAACAATCGGTTGCTATAAACAATCACCATCTCGACTGGAAAACATTCTCTATGTCGCACAAATTAACATAATTACCCCTAGCCATGAGACATATACATGTTAATAATATATTTTTTTAAATACTTTGACTAAAACTAAAGTATAAAAGAAGAAGAGTTGAAATGCAAATAATGCTTTAGTGTATTAATATAAAAATTTGATAATATGTTATATAACTAGCATTATTGTTTTTTTTAGAATAACTAAAATATGTGTATATCATTGATAACTATTAAAAGTATAATATTTTAATTTTCTAATATAATACAAAAATAAATAAATCGGTACAAATTTAACTCATTATAAAAAAAAAAGATTTACAAAAATTTTTCAAAAGTATGGCTGTAAATAAAATTGGTTGGGTATTATCTACCAAACCAAATAAGTACTAAACGAACCATGAAGATCAACCAAAAGAAGATGCATTTCGCATTGAAATCCGGGACCTAATAATAACTTATGTTAGAATGGTATTTAATTATTAATCCATAAATCTGCATTAATGTAAAAATACACAGATCTTCAACTAGTAATAACATAAAAACTTAACACAATAAATAAGACTTTCAACAAAGTGTTAAGAGATTAAATTAACAAATGAAGATGGAAATTATGAAAATAGTTAATAAATACATTAATAAAATTTTTTTTAATATAATTCATACTTATTATCTTCTGATTTTGCGTCAGCAGCCTTGACATGATTATGAACATTTATTGTTGGAACTGGTGATCTTAATGCACCATTGTCAATATTCTTCTTCTGCATAAGTTCCTAAAAATATTTAAATAGATTAATATGTTTTCAGTATATTTTATATTTAATCTACCTTATTTTGAACTACGTCACATTCATTTGATGAATCTTCGCTTTCTGATGAACTAAATGTTATATGCAATATCATAGTTTCATTAAATTTTTCGGAATCCAAATTTGATAGCTGAATACTTCCATTTCTTACGATTTTTTTCATATTTTTATTAATGACTTCAGACTTACTTTGGGATTCAAGTTTATGTTTACTTTTACATTCTTGTTCATGAATATGTTTCGAAACTCTTGAAGTATTACCTGTACTTGTATTGTAAGTAATATTGTTAACCAAATTATTGTTTTTTATATCAGTCTGTTTGATGTTTTTTTTCCTTGCTAATGGAGACACTTGGCTACTTATACTTCTTTTTTTTTCATTGATTAATCTATTTTGTACTAGTTTTTCATCTTTATTACCAGGTAAACTTTTATTATTAATTGTCTTTAGTGCAGCTGCTCTTAGTAACAATATATCTTGATCATCAGTGTCAGGATTAGAACTATTTTTCTTTTTGCTGGACCTTCTTACCATAGATTTTAATGCTAAGAATCTAAGTTGTTCAGCTTCATCAGTTTCTTCAACAGTAGCCATAATGGATAGTAGAGAAAATTTTCGAGCACAAAATATTTTTAATTCAATATTGACATTGTACTATAAGCATTGTTTTCCAAAACTGTTATAGATGTTCACTTTTAACACTTCTGAAACATAACATTACCAAACACATTTTTTTATCTACAAATAATTAATATACATTTGTTACATAATACTACATATTAAACCTTTAAAACTATTGATGGAAATAATTTTTAAGTAAATGATTTTAGAGAATAAATTCTCATTACAAAAGAATAAGAATATTTAAATTAGAAAATATTCATAAGTCATAAATTATTTTACAGTTTTGGATATTAGAGAAGAGTTTTCTTTAATTAATGCAAATAATCTAAAGTGTAATATAAATTAAATTAACTATGTTAGTAAAATAGTTAAAACAAAAATTAAAAACACAAGTTAAATAATACATAAACAATAAACATGCATAACATGTATTGCGCACTTATAAAACTAATAAAACAGATAATATTATATTACAATGAATTAATGTTATGTAACATTAAATATATAAATACAACTATATATAACTGAATTTGGCTAAGCATAGTTTTTTTCTTTTTAAACAAAAGAAAATATACATGATTTTTCAATCAGATAAAATATTAAATCTAGAATAATGGAAACCGATAATTTTGAAAAAAATTTTAAAAAATACATGCATATCTTTCAATAAATTAAAAACAATTAGTTTAATAATAATAAATATTAAAATAAAGGTGTTTTTAATACTTGTTACTTAATACTTGTCTTACTACAGTAAAATCTAAATGTAAGAATTGTTAAATGAATAATTATAAATAATTTTAAATCAACAATGAATTAATCACTTCTAATATATTTATATAATACTAAAAATAATAATAATAAATAAAAAAACCATTAAGCAAGAATTAGTGGAAACAAAATCATTGTTTACTTGGTATTATTATTACATTTTATATGTTTTAATTCAATATTTGATCACTAATATTATGCTGAATATTTTATCTACACAAAAAAAACATAAATAATATAATTATTTTGCTATTACCTTTCATTGTTAATTGTGTATTAGATTTGACAAGAACGTAACTAACCTGTACCAAATTGTTATGTTATTTGACAATTGTTATTGAACAATTTGACTGATATAAACATTTATTTTATGGACACTTTTGATGAGAAAATGTATTTGAAGTTAAACTATACATTTTCCTTTACACACATCGGTTTATTTCATTTTCAATTGACAGCATTACTTTCAGTGTAGGTATTTAAAATTAAACTATAATTTTTGTTTTTAATTGAGTAATTTATTATTTCTAATCAACAGCGTTAAAATTAAATTATACTTAACAAAATGTGTACCTATAAGGATAAATAAAAGGTACAAGTTTTAAATTAGTCACAAATTACTTCTGAAAATTGTTTTGACCTAACAATTTTGAGAAACTAATGATTTAGGTTGAATTCTAACAACACAGTTGTCCAAGTATTATTGATAATATGTATGTATTTAATAAGTATATTCAAAAACAAAAGTAGAAAGTATATAATAAAATACTTGCCTGTACCCAATTGACCTTACCTGGTTGGCTGTTTAAATTCATTAACCAAAAACACTAGGAGTATATTCATCACAAATATGAATAGGTATGTATTATTTTTCGTGACAATTAGATATTACATCGCTGTTACAACTTACAATAGGAACTCAATAAATTTACAATTTAAGTACAAAATAAAAATGAAGTATTATTAACAGTATAAATATTGAATCATTTACTGATAATAAAATGTAACAAACGAGAAGATAAAATATATGTATATTGCTATGAGAAGATAACATGCATCTATTCTTATCAATAATCCAAAGGTCGAAGTTTTACGGTGATATTATTCTTATTAACAGAATAAATATTAAATTTCTATAATAAGAAAAGTTACGATGCGAATTTAATTTTACGGTATTCGTATTATTTACAGTTTGTATTATATACAATGGATAAGGCTATCGTCTATAATATGTTTAAAGCCAACGTAACTAATTAAGCGAACATGCACAAGTATTAACCATGAGATGCAATGTAGTATATATGTCTCATTATTATTATGAATCGCCATGATAACGATAAGGGCGTTTTGTATTGAGATTAAAATAAAGGCTTCAACAGATGAGTATCTGCTGGTTTTTACGTTCGTATAAATATTGGTTACATTTATTATGGTTTTGATTTTTTATTAAACCTAACCATTAGAGTGGAACTTTATGATTGTTGTACGATTTTAATTTGTCATTTTTGTAAAAATATTAGTTGAGTAATAAAATTACACATTTTTTGACATAATAATTGATAGGTATCTTTGTCATTTATACACAAATGAAAATTTAGAAATACCATTATTAATTAATATTACAAATAAAATCAAAGCCAAAATAATAAATACGTACCTATTTAATATATTATATATATTATTAATTAATATTTTTGATTCTAAAAATCTATAAGCTAACCCAGGTTACTTCGACTTTGGGATTTAATTATTTAAACTTATTATCTATAGAACATTAGGTATACAAGTATACAACGTTATAAATGCGGTAATCGGTCATAAAGTCCATTTTGAAAAAAAAAATGAATGATTTGATATCATATTTTCATGACATACTGATTTAAAAAATTACTTTTTTAATTCATATTTTTGCATATTTTGACATTTTTATGTTTTAAGATTTTAATTGCATATTTCAATGTTTTTTTTTTATTGGGTTTTTAGACATTTTTTTAAACGTGTACCCTTTTGTCTATTATAATATAAGAAAAAAAATATGATATATTTATAGTTTCAATTAATAACAAAATTAATTAATAGGTATACTTGTAGGAATAAACTGTTTTTCCCTATAAAACTTATAGATCAATAATCGAGGAAATAAAATAAGAAAATATCGGTTAAGTTTATATTATGATCGGGCATTGACTTTATTTCACTATTGTTCAAAAAATATAGATAATGTTTACTATCTACATTCTACAGTAATTTATATTTATTATATTTATATAGGTATAGCAATACCACCAATAGCGATGCTACTAGATTAGATTATATTGATTATAATTTATAATATTTGTCATGGCAGTTATAGTTTTGAGATGTTACGATTAAACCACCTACCTATATTAGATATGAAGCTATAATTGCTTCAATTTGTCCTATATCCCTCCGCTTCTGGATACCACTATCATTACTATAGGCTAGTGGCGTATATAGAAATTAATTATTAATTATATTTTCGGACTTTTTGTTCAACTTTTTTTAAAATGAACTTTTCGTCCGGAATTCTATAAATGCATCACTCAGTGAAACAGGACAACTATGAACTACCTAACAATAGCTGGAATACTGGAAAAATAGAAGAAGAAGTATAAAATTAAATTTATTCAAAAATAGATAATAAAAAGTTCGTAACCACTCTTGTGTTTCATTAATGTATTATAGTGAATCAAGTGAAAAATAGGTACCTATTTTGATTTATTTTATTTTTATAACATATTAACATTTATGTATTTATTTATTTATTAGTAAATACTATTTTGTAAGCGTAACAATTATTTATATATGTAATAATGTAAAGCCGTAATGCACTTTAAAATAATATAAACTTACCATACAAAAGTGGTGTATTGAATGTATATATTACTTTATTATTAGTGTTAATTTAATAATTGATTGTTTGTAGCTAGTTAACAGTAGACAGTTGAATATACATATTCCATAATGTAACACTGTAATAAAACCTAAAAAACGATAAAAAAAAAAAAAATACATAATATGTAACATGACAATATTATGATGAATAGTCGTAGAATAGAAAACTGAAACAAAAACTTGGGAAAACGTATTTCAGTAAATAGTAGGTATGAGTATTACTAGTATGAGGCAGGCGGATAAAGATAAATATGCGACGTCGCGACGGGTATTTACGCGTTTGCGTAATAAAATCCTGTCCACCAGACTCGTCGCTAATACAGTAATATTGTCTAAACTAAACAATTTAACTCGCGAGCATAGTAAAATAAATTTACCTAATACTATGAACTAACAATAGCTGGAAAAAATAGAAGAAGAAGTATAAAATTAAATTTATTCAAAAATAGATAATAAAAAGTTTGCAACCACTCCTGTGTTTAATTAATGTATTATTGTAAATCAAGTGAAAAATAAGTATTTTGATTTATTTTATTTTCATGACATATTAACATTTATGTGTATTTATAAATGTATTTAGTTATTAGTTAGGTAATACTATTCCCGATTCCGTAACAATTACTTATATGTATGTTATAATGCAATGCACTTTAAGATAATATAGAAACTTACCATACAAAAGTGGTGCACCTACCTATTGAATGTATGTATTACTTTATTATTAATGTTAATTTAATAATTGATTGTTTGTTGCTAGTTAACAGTAAACAGTTGCACATACCAATTTCATAATGTTATATGTAAATACTGTAACAAAATTTGAAAAACGATAAAAAAAATAAATACATAATATGTAACATGACAATATTATGATGAATAGTCGTAGAATAGAAAACTGAAACAAAAACTTGGGAAAACGTATTTCAGTAGATAGTATGAGTATTACTAGTATGAGGCAGGCGGATAAAGATAAATATGCGACGTCGCGACGGGCATGTACCTACGCGTTTGCGTAATAGAAGCCTGTCCACAAGACTCCTCGCTAATATATCTAGTAATATTGTTTAAACTAAACAATTAATACTCGCGAGCATTGTTAAGAAAATTTACTTTATCATACTCGTGATTTTGAATTTATGAACACTAAAGGACGGAACGAACTGAACATATTATAATAGTTGATCCAAAATTATCTCATTCGCCAGAATGCGACTCGAAGTAGACAGTAGTTATATCATTTTAACACATAAATCATAGAGGATTCTTTGTTTTATGTTTGTTATTATTGTAATAATCTCAATAAAAACCTGATCACCGATGGTCTTTCTCTTAAAAAAAAAATCTAAATGGTGAATTTTAATAGGTAGTATATGTACAATATTATGAATCGCGGACATTCCCCACCCCATCTGTTATCGGTATACTAGGATATTTTCCCTCCATTTCTTTTTTTAAGTTTTTACTATTTAATAACATATATGTATATATAATTTATTATTTAATTTAATTTTTTTTTTCATGTATTTAATAAATTTATTGTAGATAGATATTTATTGAAGCACTAAAAATCAAATTTACAAGCAAAAATAAACAATGTATATTAAATATCAAAACTGGCGCGGTTAAAAAATAAATAAATAAATATGAACAAAGGTAAAAAATATGTACTTAGAAATAACAAAAGAATCAGAGATCAAAAGTTTTTTACAAAATGTATAATTTTTATGACGGAATTGTTTGCCATTTTTATTAGTTAGGTATTAACTATATTTTATGTAGACAATCTTTTAGCAGCCTATTATATTTATATTTATAAAAAGAAATTTATACTAAATAGTTAACTTTAAAAAAATGGGGAAGAAATGTATGCATCAAAATAAATATTGAGTAGGTAGGTACCTAATAAACGTTTTTTTATTATCAAAAATTGATCTCATTGATCTCAATCAATATACCTAAGTGTTTTCAAGAATATATGACTTCTAAACAAAGAGATAAAATTGTTTTAAAAAAATACTTTTGAATTAATTCTAAATATTTAATATCAATGCATGCCTGTAATTTACAAGTAATAAATGTAAATAATTTAATAGTTTTTTTATTCTCATGAGTTATGATAATACGTAATCATTGATTATATACTATACCTACATGGCTATATTCAAAATAAAATTTAAAAAAAATAATAATCAAATTGTAAAGTATTTTTTCAAAACAATTAGGTATATATTTTTATCTGGAAGCCCTATATTCTTAAAAACACATATTATATTCGATCAAGAAGAATTTGGACATTTAGTCTTAAAAAAAAGTTCTATGTACTCTATATTAATTATATTCACAAGTTTATGAATTTTAGCAATAACCTGGCTGATTAGTGATCACCAAAATCTACATACTTTTTCTATACTAACTATATCGAAAAAAAGCGGGTAAGTGGGTACCGTTCTGTCCGTTCTGCTGTACATTAGGTGCCATATGGATCAATATTTATATATGTTAAGGATAGTGTTAAATTTGAATCCAATGATAGGTATCATTGTATACAAAAAACGATTTTGAACGAAGATGATTTGTCAGTCTAGGATATAATTTTTAGTGGTTGGTGAAAAAGGTGGGTTATATTTTAATGGCCTAAATACACTAAAATTTAAGTTCAATTATAATTATTATAAGCTAAACTTATGGAAAATCTCGTATTGAATTTTCAACTCTTAGCTACTTATACAAAATTTTTTATAAATTATACCTACAAAATAATTTGCAAATATTCATGGTTTTGACGAATTTTTGTCATTATGTAAGAATACTTTACGAATCATCATTAACTGGTGATGTGTGATAACAGTCGTAAGATAGTAGTGAGTCAGCAAAAAACCTGAAATTAATCACGATATCAGTATAACGTATATCACATTATTTGCCGGCTCGTATCATACTCTGCATTAAGTTCTGAGCGCTGAACATTATTTAATATTGTTTATGCTTGTTCCTGACTACATTTTTTTTCAATACCTGTGCTGTAAAGGTTTTTCTAAGTTTGATTTGTTAAACCATCTATGTAAGTTACAAAGTTAATTTCACACTACCCAGCTTATTACTTTTATGTGGAGAGCCTATATAATATATATTATATAGGCTCTCTACTTTTATGTGTAGCTGTTAAAACCATTATTTATAGTATAAGGTCTATGGTTAAAACACAAAACGATTATATATTTTAACGATCTAATAATCTACTATGCCTAAAATGTATAATCATATCTTTTAATTGTTCATTTTGAGCCTTAAGTACTATATTTTATTGTATTATTTTTATAACATTTAAAATAAGAAGTATGGTTGAAATACTAATGATGTTAGGTAGCACTGATTATAGGTGACTTTACTATGTTTATTAACATAACCAGACAAAATATTAACCTGCTATCATCATATTAATCGCAAGAGGATTTCAGTACACTTTTTGTTTTCTGTCTCTGATCTATGCGCAACATAGACAAAACACATTTACGCAAAATCATTTTTTCTTAATGATTTTGAACAATCTTAAAATCACCCGTTACAAAAATGATGGAGAATAATATTTTTGAGAGTATGACATATTGTTTTGTCTAAATATTGTCTTAAACCTAATTTAAACATCATTTAAATTTAGGTACATTTTTTTTTTTGAAAGTCGAATACTTAATCAAATAACAATAAAGTCTTAAACTGATATGTCATACTCTTTAAAATATTATTTTCTATATTTTTTAATAGGTTATTTTCCTCTAAGATTACTTAAAAATCATAAAAAAACAATACTTGGTGAAAGAGTTTTATCTATGTTGTGTGTGGGTCTAAGAGAGAATAGAAATATTGCGCTGACATCCTCTATTGAAATCTGCTGAGAGATTATGGTAGTACTTACTAACCTAACCTATAAAGAGGCTTAAATATGTGTTAAAATATTGCAGAAATTCATCATGTTAAATCAGTGGTTCCTAACTCAACACCAGGTGTAGATCAATTTTGTAAATTTTCCATTTCCATAGATCATTACTTAATTCTTCCTCTGTAATTTATTTCTAATATTAATTAAAAATTTATTAATATAAACAACTTGATACTGCAGACCACTTAAAATAAGTCCATGTACCATTAGTAGGTTAGTAAATCTTATAACTAAGTAATAAACTTAAATCTTTTGTACATTTTGTCAACCAGATTCGTATTATAATACTATGGGTGGGTTACATAAATGTCCTGTAACTACTTACAGATCTATCAGTACATTAATGGATTCGTTAATAAAATTAGGTGTTGCTTAAACGCTCGGTAAAGTTATGGGCTCTGTAAATTATCGGCTAACAGACCTGTAAACTGCAGATCCGACTTAGGCTCTGTAACTAGTTATAGATCAGTCAAAATAATATTATATTATTAAATACAATAAATATTCAAAATTCATATTATATGGATATAAAATGAATATTAATTAAAATAATTTGTACTTACTTTTATGAATTATGATAAAAATTATTTTGTTTGATTTTATGAAAAAAATTGATTTAATTTATTTGGTAACCATGGTTATCAATAATTTAATATTTCTTTATGCAACTCTAGAATAATATTCACAATTATTAAAAACCTTACAAGCCGGTAACAAATTTACAGACTGTTTTTTTATACAACCCACTTTACACGTATAACTTTTACATTTAAGCAGTAATTAAATTTTTTATTTTACAATTTGCTTGTTTATGAATTACATTTTTCTTTAAATTAAAATATATTTGTTGTACTTATTTTGGTTTATACCTATAAGCAATTATCAAGAGCTTAATGATGGCAAATAATGGATATGGTACATACATAAAGTGTTAACTTCATTTGCATAAATTTATATTTATTGGTATAAAATAATAGATATAATCATATATTCAAAACATATTATATGATATAATTTCTATCATTATTCAAATTTTAAATAACCCCTATAATAATGATTTACAATTTGTATAGTTATATAAAGATAGATATACCATTTACCTATTAAACAAATTACTTACTATATAAAAAACAAGTATTGTGTTATTAAAATGAATTTACTTGTTTATTAGAAACTTATATTATAACTCAAATAGTATATTTCCATAAAATAAACCTTTTTTATTATTTAATCATTTTAATATTAGCAATATCCTTGTGGAACTATCCACCTAAAAACTTTAATCATGCAAGGTATTGGTATTATAACATGATTGCTTTGGTAAATACTAATATTATGGTTTAAATTATAAAATATAATAATATAGATACATGATACAAGTTCCATATGTGACTTATATATTATATAAGAATAGTTGTCGAAATTGAATAACTCATAGCAATTACTGATGTTTAGAATTACCTTTATGAAATCTAATTTTAAAGTTAGATATTTATAAATTAATAAAAATAAAGAATAATTATTTATTATTAACAATTTTAAAATTTAAATTGTTCCTAATTAAATAAAATACAAATAAATATACATTAAAAATATAAAAACACGCACAAGTTAGGTATTGGTAATATTATTTAAATTAGTTTTAATTTTTCAGAATCATTACTAAAATGGAAGAAGGACAACGTCGCATGGAGAGTGCTGTAAATGATGTTTTAAATGATATAGATAGAAAATGTTTGAGGACTTTGCAAGTAAATTAATTTAATTAATTTTTTTTTTTTTTTTGTAAAATTATTTTAATTAACTTATTTTGAACTAATTTCATAAATATGAAAGTTCTCTTTTGCATTCTAATCTCTAGTACACAATTGACTTAAAGTACCAGTTTTTGACAATTTATCTACAATTTTGGCTGTTGAACTATCACTGCCTAACCTTTGAAGTATTTGTTTCATCATCTGTGTATCTGTATATTATAATCTAATACTATTATTTTATGCGATTCTTTCACACATTTAATAATAATAGTAGTAGATACTATCTACTAGTATGTCCACATACTACAATTTTGATATTTTGCAAAAATAATTATTGTATTACTCAGTTTGTTGTAATATTATGGTATTATTATGATTTTAATCTATTATTCTGTTTTTTTTTTTTTTATTAATGCCATTGAAATGGAATGTTTTTTGGTTTTATCAGTCTTTTATAATATTTAAGTTTATATTTTAATATTATAACCTAAAATTGTATGAATGTGTACATTGTAATAATGATATTAATTAAATTTATTTCCACAGATTAAGATGCATCAATGTGCTATTGAATGTTGTAGAGACTCTTCAAATAACATGAGATCATTGGAAGTATGTAATGAAAATTGCTCAAAGGAAGTAATAGCTGCTCAGAAATATATTCAAAATGAATTTTCCACTTGGCAGGTATTGATCTCCTTTTGTAATTTAAATGCAATTATTAATTTGAGCAGGATTGGTAATATACGTGATACGTGTATTAAATGACTAAAACATTTAAAATTATACAATAAAAAACATAAATTTTTCTTTATTTTAATCACCCATAATTCTAATTATTACTTACTTTAAAAACAAATAACTAATAATAATAATATTATATAATATTATTATTATAAATTATATTATAATTTTAACTTATATTCATCAACTTTTTTAAACATAATTTATTAGATAAATAAATAAAAACAATACCTTTTCAGCTACACATAAAGCTAAAATATTATTTAAATGAAAAGTTAGCACAACGATTCAAATCTATCTTGGTGAACTCAGTTATCAACACAAATATATAAAACACAATTTACATAAACCTAAGTATTTAAAGTATATTTTGTAACATGATTCTTGGAATAAAATTATGATTATGGTCATCACTTCACACTTGTCAATAGTCAATTAGTTTATAAATTATAACTGTGGCTGTTATTATTATGCTACTGTAGCTATAATAAAAAAAAATGTTTAAATAACTGTATAATGTATGAAACCAAGTAGTTTTATATTGTACTGTATAAAGCACTTCAACCCAGAGATAAATCAAATTTTAATTTTGTTGAATTTTTATTATTTCTAATATATTTTTCCTTTTATAAGTATTATTGAATAATACCACTATTTTATGATATAATTTATTAATGACAGCAAAAACTTAATTTGATTCTATCAATGTGTTATATATTTAGCTTCTTAAATTGATGAATAGGATATCATTATCACATCTTCATAGTAGTAAATTTAAAAAATATATTTATTGTGATTATTTTTATTTTAGAATAGAATACAACGTTGTATACAAGATTGTGGTGATGTTGTTATGGACAAAATGCCCAGTGACAGAAATCGTAGTGAAAATGAGGTTTGTTTGATTGATGTAGTTTAAATAATTAAATAGATTTCATGTTTATAATTTTCATATATTATTTTATAATGTATTTATTATTTCACTGTATTAACTCATTTTATTTAACTTTTCTTATTGTTCTATCTACACAATTTATTTTATGAAATTTAGTACTATTTATTAACTTGATCTTAATTTGTGTTTGTTTTGAAAATACAGAAGGTTTCATAATGCTAAATTATAAAAAGTTCTCATTTATTTTAATTTATCAATGTTTTACAATTTTATATGTTATTGCTTATTAATATAACTTTACCAAGTTTTATCACTTCTTATAGATATTTCTAAATATATTATGTTTAGTAGAATCCGCTTAATTGGGACATTGTATAAAGGGGAAAACTGCCTAATGCTTACAAATTGACATAGTCTTGAATGAATATTTTCGTTTTAGGCAATTCAACTTAATTTATTAAAGACAAATCTTTGATATTAAGGGACAAAGATAAGTCTAGATATTAGTTATTACTTGATACTATAACCTAATTTCTGTAATAATCTAATCTGTATGGCTCTGTTATACTTTATACATTGTACATTTTATGTTTCACATTTTATTTTTGTTAATAATTTCTTTTTCCCCTACTACCACATACTCTTTTAAGTCGACTAGCCTACGTAAAAAATTTCTTTATAAATAAATCAATGCAATTAATTCATTTACAATACAATAATAATAATAAATTGAATAATAATTTAGTAACTTTTTTAATATATATATATTAAGTATTAAAAATATAATATTAGGTACTTACCTAGTTAATAACATGTATGTATGAACTATAAATTATCTTATTAATTATGTATTTGTTTTTTAGATGAATAAATACATAAAAGAAGCAGAAGGATGTGCATCACAGTGTTTTACCAAATACATTAAAATATTACCACAATTGACCAACAAAATTGTTGATAACTTGTCCAATACAAAATAATTTTGTAATTGTTACAATAAGACCAATTGCATTTTCAAGATTACACATTCAAGGCAATATATGTAGATCATCAATCATATTATTTTTAATTTTAATGTGTATCAGTCTTAAAAGTTATAACATATTGGTGTAATGTAACTTAAAGTTATTCAAACATTTCAATTAATTGTGTTTTTGTAGTTTGACATATTATGAATGTTAATATAGTGTAATAATAAATGAATTAAAAATGAATAATGAATTTTTTATAATCAAACAACTTTCTTTTTTCAATATAGTTATTACGATTATTAAAGTTACGTTTGGAAATAATATTATTTCACTACAAAGATAGATGTTATAATGCTAAATAAATGAAAAATAACACTAGTATCAACATATTTTATTAGATGGTATCATGGTTTTTCATAAGCGAAACTGAATGGTTTTTATTTTATTTACCAAGCACAATATTTATAATTTTATTTATGCACTTAAAGAAATTTAATTGAATACATACATTCAAACGTTAAAATAAAATATGGAAAAGAAGAACAAGAGAACAATTAACAAGTTCAATATAATATATTTCAAAAGCTTTAAAATGTTTTAATACTTGGACTCAATGTGGTGTAATCATTTCTATAACCATATTCTGTTCACGTTTAGAAGTGACCAGTCTTTGTTGGAAAAGGACAGATCACACTTAATTTTTTTCCCTATTTAATAAACCACTAGTAGCCAATGTACAGAATAATGACAAGATCATACACACAAGTCAACTGTCTGAATTACTTCTAAACATAGATGGAATATAGTTTAATTTCTATGTTTATTGATTTAGTTATTACTTTTAGATTTCATAAAATAATTCATCGAGATTGTATTATGTGCAACTATCCCAGAACATTCAGTTTTTTAACCTTACAGTATTCATAAAAATTTATAGTACATGTATGTTGTAATATAAGTTGTTAAAAGTAAAAATAGAACATAAAATAAATACTTGTATTTACCAAATCAAGACATTACATTAAAATTTCCAACAAAGTTATTATGTTGTTGGTATGATTCCATAAGTCTTAATGGCTAGCTTAGTATCAAAAATTAAAATTAAGAGATTCTTTGTTTTTTTTATTCAGTTATTATTTCAAATTTGTTAAAATACATGCTTTGCCAAAGAAAAACTAACTGGGCAATATTGTTTTGCAACTAAACCATATGGCTGTTTAGAACCTACATTAATAACAGTATGTTTACTATGTAAATTCCATACATGAATACCAATGCTGTTCTTAAGTTTAACCATTACTTCTTCACTAGTGTTTGTATTAAAATATAGCTGCCAATCAGTCCAACTTATTGGACAAAATGCTTCTGTCCCTAATACCGTAAATCCTTTGCATTTTTGTTTATTCATATCAGTTACCTATAAAATTAAAAATTTTATTTGAATTAAACAATAAAATTTAAATCTTAATATTATAAATGTTTCATTTTACAATAATTATTGGTAGTTGCTTAAAGTGTGAATTTCAAATCAACAGAGATACAGAGGTATTTTAGTACTCAACAATGAACATAAAATAAATTCAACCAATGTATATTTGAACTTGATTTACTTTAAATTTTGGTTTTTATTTAAGTGAATCAGAATATGATTTTTAAGAATTTTATAACATTGAAAATTAAAAAAAAATAATCAATAAAATAAAAAAAAAAAACAATAAAACTGGTATTAAAGTACTATAAAAGCTTATAACAGCATCTATAAATTCTTATCTATAAATTGCATAAATGATGCAACTAGTCACATAATAAGCTCATAATTTATTGACATTCAAAAATAATAACTAGTTGATAAATTATATATATTATATTTGACGAAATTTGTTCTTGAGATACAAAGAGTAGTGATTTTGAAAATAATTCTTTATTTCTATTTAAATAAAAAATTAATATCTAGAAATTGATTATATATTCTACAAGCTTCAGTATTCAAACAAAATTAAATTGTAAGATAAAAAAGTAATAATTGTTCATAGGAATTATAATTTTAATAATGGTAGAATATGACGTAATACCATAAAAATATTGAGATTAGTGAAGAAGTATTTTTTCAGTTTAATTCTTACTGATGTTGCTTAGAAAAACTATATAACTATAATTATTAGCCTGTAAGGATCCTAAACCAGTTTTAAATTAAAACATTAAATAAAGATAGATAAATTACTTTATGAATATATTGATTTTTTTCTTTTAATTTACTCACCGAATTTGTACCACAGATTTTTTTAAGTGTTCTAGTAATAACACCCGGACCATTATATCCCCAATCATTATTACAATAATTAGAAGCAAAATCATTGATTGAAGTATTAGCAACTGCTCTTCCTATTTTATCGACATCAAAATTCAATACAAGTGAGGCAACTGATGTGTTTGATTCAATACTTGCAAAATTTGATAGGCCCTCTAAAGATCTAAACAATAAATAAATAGTTAAATTATTGTTATGCTTCTGAAACACCTAGTTATATATTATATACTTAAAACAAAACAAGGTACTCACTTCATTAGAACTACATCTAAGTCCAAATAGGTCCCTCCGAATTTCCATAATGTTAAGAATCTTAGTAAATCACTTGCATGAGAAACTGGCCATTGACTAGTGGATATAGTATTTGATATCACAAAGTCTTGCAATGGAGTATTATAAGAATATTTTACAAAATTTATATACCTTAAATTAACATTTGTATACATTTTAAATCTATTAATAATCTCAGATTCATTATTTATATAACTAGGAGCAACAAATAATACAAATATATTTAAATTAGGATTTAAATTTGCTGCCGATTCTATAGCACAGCCTTGTCTCAAACTTAAATTAATTCCATTTTTATGGTTACATGATGTTTCAACAAAGAAAATACTATTTTTTGTTACTTCTTCAGGATTTAATTCAAGTAAAGAATTATCTTGTTTTTCTTCAAAATAACAAGAAATTAAATGTTTTTGTGATGAATTGAAAAATTGATCAATATTACTGAGAAAATTTAAATTATATACAATTACTAATGATATAAGTAGTAAAAATATGATACGAAAAAGTAAATTTCTTTTCAAATATGGCCAACAAAACATTTTAAATTATTTTAATAGAGAAAATAAAATGAGATTTAAAGCGCTTATTTAGAATGAAACAACAAAAAGAATATTAATGTTTCCAACTTCCTTTATTTTGAATTGCAACTTGAAAATCCAAATCTAAAACAAAAATTAATGTTATATTATAGCGTGTTGCATTTTTTTTTCAGTCAACACAGTAGTTTTCATCTATAATCATTTATCATTATTTTTTTTTCAACTTTTAATAGTTAAATCAATTTAAAACAACATTCTAAATTTCAACAACAATTATAATACACTCGTACAATATTTGTTTGTATACAAATTAATGAAAATATACACATCTTTCTTATCAAATCAAACTATTTGATCATAATATACATTACAGTACAAATAACCAAACAAAGGAATAGAAAAAAACCCATTTTATCAAATAAAAAAACTAAACATTTGTCTTCTACTTACGTAGTTTTCCCAACAACAATAAATGCATTATAGCGGTAGTATTTCATACAATATTGATCATTTCAATTAATACATATTGATACTATAATAATAAAGCATTAACAACTGATTAATGCATAACTTTGTTGTTGAAATCAAAATCGATGGACTGTTAAACTATATAATATCATACTAGGCATTTATTCATGTTAAAATTCACATTAATTACCTAACTAATCGAAAAAGTCATAATGAATTAAACTCGCCGCACGAATCACGTAATTTATTTATGAAATTTAAAAATTTGATAATGTCATGATAAGTGATAATGTCGTTATCATTTTAATATGTTATTGTATTACATCATAAACAGGCGCGGATCCAGTAATATATTTTTGGGTGGGCCTGTTAATTTAACCACAAAAGAGAATACAGTAAAATTATGATTGAATGTAGAATAAAATATTGTTTTGTTACTCTCCATGCACGATTACATATATAATATATAGAATTATTAATTCTAAAACTTAGAATAAAAATTCTAAAATAACAACTTAAATGCCAATATTTAAAATAAAAATTATTGTTTTTGAAAATATTGGTTGGTTCCGCCCCTTCCTTTGGATCCGCGCCTGATCATAAACCATGAACTTTGGTTTTAGATAGGAAAATATAAAATCTTCTTCATCTTCCAATAATAAAGTCAAAATGTCATTATTATTAATATACATCTCCATAATAATTAAAACAAAACTGTAAAAATTATTTATAATAAAAATTAAAATTAAAATCACACACGCGTCTATATCAGGACAGATTTGAGAGTGAACTGAACATTATGTAGGTACTTTGTAGCTACTAGCTACCAAATTCACCGCAACATATCGCGTTTTTTAGTGCATACCACGCAAGGTTTATAGATAATATTAATATAATATTCAAGGTGTATATATATACTTTGATAATATTAATAATATTATCTGTAAACCTTGCATAGCACGGACGTATAATATGCACGTCCGTGGTGCATAGTATCTATATTTCATAATATTACATAATATAATATAAGGCTACCTACTTAAAACTGTACGATTAATGACAAATAAATGCGGATGTTGATGATTAGGAGTATTAGGACTTTAAATTTGTACCTAATTATTAATAATTATGTAAATACCTACATATTTTTACTGTGATTTAATAATTTAATTTTGACAAGTGATCAATTAATTTAAAATGATTTTTAATTATAAAATGAGTTATAGTTCTAGAGTTCTAGATATCTGCCTACTTTATATCACATAGTTTTCAATTATTTTTATTCATTCTTACATAGAAATTTACTATAATTTTAATACCTACCTAATCATGGGGATCCATAGGTAACATTTTAGGGGGGTCAATATAAAGAAATTCTCAAATGTAGGATAATGAAGATGATAATAATATTATGGTAACATTTATTGAGCTACAAGTTCAAAATATTTTGGGGGCAAGACAGGGCACTTGCCCCCCTCAATGGGCGCCCATGTACCTAATATCATGACAAATAAGAAATAATATAGGTAATATTAATATAATAATAATATTTTATTTGTCATGCCTAATGTATGATTGTATTTATTAACTGTGTAAACTTATGGTAATTTTGTGCTCTTTAAATTTTCATAATTTAGGTGCCTACCTATAGTTTTATGACTCAGTCAAACAATTGTCAAAAATATAAATGATAATTTTCATCAATCAGTATTACATTAAATTCAATTAGTATATAATAGTATAATAAATATTACACGACGTAGAGAAGATATCTTCTCTACTTTGTGATATATTAAATACCATTGTGAAAAATTAGAAAAAAAAGATGTGTGTCGACAAATGATCCTACTTACAGCAGTTTCTATTCAAAAATCGACAAAGCTATTAAGCAAAAATGAAATTTATTACTATTATTCTAAACATATATTATTAAGTTAATATAATAAACATACTTTCTAAATAGGTAATTAAGTTTTCACTCCTAATAATTACTGTTTTACTAAATTATAACCGTAGACTTAATAAGATTATTATATATATTATTAGGTTTATGACTATAAGTTATAACATGCAAGTGTAAAATAAAATGTAAGTACCTAATTCTGTAGTATACATTTATTAAATAAAAATTAAAACATAAATATAATTTTATTATAAAGACAAAGAATATTGAATTGTACAAAAATCATTACAAAATGAAAATACATGTTTTTTTATTTTACGTACCTATAATTGAAATTAAATGCTATACATGTTGGTACCAAGTACCTATTTACTATAATCATTAATTTTATAGTTGCACGGGTGGGTGATGACTTAAATACAGTACAGTTATCAGTTTAAAGTGAGTTATAGCTATGTAAAATATTAAAACTTTACTTTAAAATGTTCATAATTCATTTTAATAAAAAAAATACCAATAAAAGTCGTGCGATGCCCTAAATAATATTTATTTTTTTTGATAGGTACTAGGTAAATTGCCTCTATTCTCTAATATTAAAGTTAACAGTATAAAATGGATTCCACTGAACTACTGAACGCACAAACCTGTTATGTTTTATGTTAGTAAAACATAGATATTACATGTGGATATAACTTAAATATAATAATTAATAATACAAAGCAATTAATAAAATATATAAGACTTATGTATTACCACTAATAAGTAATAACTAAATGAAAACCTAGTTATAAAATAAATTTCTATTATAATTTAATTAAACTCAATAGACATAGTAATAAAATAAAAGTAATTTATAATTATATTGTAAAATTTACAATTTACATTTAATGTAAATACAAATAAATATACTTATAATTGTTTTGACATTATCCATGATGTTGACTTAAATTTTTTAATTTTTTTTTAAATAATCATAATTAAAGAATGGATTTTTAAGTTTTTAGAAGTTTAAAATTTGGTTATTATATGCTCTAAAAAAAAAATCTTAAAATGTTTTCTCAATAATCTTTTAACTAGTAAAATATGAACCTACCTATTTTTTACTTCAAATAGTTTTAAAGTCTTTACATAAGTTACACTAAGAAACAACTGAATAATAGTATGTTTTTATTAAACTTTGCATTTATAATATTTACTTTTTTCCTTTAGCTAAATAGTTAATAGTTATACTATTTTCAGGAGTCGTCACAAGAAAAAAAAAATTTTTTAGGGGGGGGGGGGGGTTTGATAAAATTAGAATTTTTTGAAGGTTCATAAGTGAGAATAACTATGTTTGAAATTAATCATCCAATCATTTTGGAGGGGATTTGAACACCCCTGCGTCCATCACTGATTATTTTACTTGTAATATAATTGATATAATACAATATTGTCAGCTAATATAATAAAATAAAATAATATTTTAATTAAATATTTTATTTTTACTATTAATTGATTAATATTTAATATTATATATTTATATAAGTAGGTAGTTAATGTATTCTAATAATGAATTCAATTATATGAATTAAAAAAAAAAAAAAATAGAATGTTTGACTATAGGTAAAATGATCCATTAATATTATTTAATCATTTTATTGGATTTCCTAATAAAATTATTAACAATAATTATTGTTTGATTAAGTATGAATAAGGTACCTAGGTAAAAGAAGGAATGTAGTATGTAGCTGATATAAGCTTTATTGTTTTTAAATTGTATCACCTTTTATTTGTACAATTGTTAAGCTTTTAAAAAAGGTAAAATTTTAAATCGTAAATAGAAAAATAATAATTTTGATTTTTACTAAGTTTATTTTTTTAATAATATGTTATATTTACGAGTTAAAAACAAGGATAAATATTGTTTAACATTAAACTAAATTCACATTTTTTATATTCATTTAACTTGCCAAACCTTGTCACCTTGAATAGTGCTATAGTATGTAGCCATGTAGATACCTACTGTTTTATAGTACACATTTTATGTGATCAATTATATAAATTATTTATTTTTAGTATTTTATTATTTGGTCCAGTTGACCAGTTAGCTAATTGCATTCTTCTGGGTGCCTTTTGGGAAATAATTAATTACTTCAACCTAATTCTCTGATTATTAAAATAAAACTTACTACAAGTCAAATGTAAAATTAATTTTTATTTTAATATTATAATAAATTTTAATGTAATTTTACTGGAGCAGTAAATCAACGTTAAAATTTGAAATGGAATAATAATCAGGAAATATGAAATAATAATAATTATTAATTATTATAATATAATATGATTATGTATTTATGTACTACCTATACTACGAGTTACGACTGTCGAGTGTCGACTACTCCTACTCGTATTATAGTCGTACAGTGGTTGGTATCGGTAGAATATAATCATTTAGAACAGAATAACCGTGAGCGCCATCAATGTTATCATTGAACGGCGTCTGACAAAAAATAAGATAAGAATTTTGACCGCCGAAGTTATCAGTATTCTATTCAGTATTTCAGTATAAACTGTAAACAATAAACATTACGTTATCGTACGTTATAAATTTTAAGTTTTCACTAAATAATTTGTGTAGCTTTTATTTATTTTTGTGAAGTATTTAGATTTACGATGGGTTCTAGTGACAGCGACGAGGATCGCAGAGAGCGGGATAAGTTTGCCGAAAGGCTAAGAAAAAAAGACAAAGACAGAACTCGTAATATTGCTATTCCTAGATCAGGTAATTTTCGTTGATAATAATTAAAGTTATTTTAAGTCCATATGTCAATTACACAAATTAAACTACGAAATTAATGATTTATACTTTGATTCATGTATTAGTGGTTTATTTATCCAACATTTGAGTATTTGATACATTTTAATTGTGTAATTCAATAATATATTGTGTGACCAGCCAAGCTAGTCTACAACCTAGTAGATATTTGATGTTTTAGACAAAAAGTGTTGATGACTTTATGTATATAAATCTGATTTGATAGTAATCTAGTACCTAATCTAGATTTTGGTAGAGAAATAAATATGAACTGTTAGATTTAAAAAGGTTTTTTAGCTTCAATTTTTTGGTACTGGAATACTAATTTGACTTTCAGCGTGGGAGTAATAAAAAAAAAATACTCTAAAACTTAGCCAATTATAAAAATAACAAGAATACCTATAGAAAAATGTTTCATTTGCACTTTTGAAAGATTCACATATTGTTTTGGAATGTTAAGAAAATGTATTGTTGGTATTTTAATCAAAGTTTAATCAAAATTACTTCATTCTTATAAACAATTTTTAATTTACAACAATGGCTGCTTATAGATACATTTGTTGTTTTCATACAATTTTAAATATTCTTTATTATAGATCATAACCAAATTATTATTTTGGAACATAAAATCTATGTTTAAAATAAAACTTTGTAATTAGTTTTTTCAAATTTTACCTAGTAAAGAATAATTATTAGCTTCAATTCATGATAAAGAAATGTATATTTGATAGATATCTGGATTTGAATTGGAATCTTAACCTTTGAAATTATTTACAAATAAAACACTATTTAAGTCCAAGTGCATTGTATGAATATTTTAATTTATGCTTTATAATTTGGTTACATTTATGTATTTAATATAATAAAAACAAAAATTTTACTTTTGAAGTTTCAATTTATATAATTATTAAAATAGTATTATTTTAAATGTCTACAAATTAACTGAAATATTAATTCAATTTTAAATAAATTCTGCAATACTTAATAATAATAGAATATAAAATGTTGATTCTGAAACTTAAATGATTATTTAAATTACAAAATAATTTATGAATAATATTGCAAATCTATGTTTATTCAGTTCTTATAAGTACATATATTTATTTTGGAGTCACCTGTGGCTGAGTGGGTCTGAACTAATCTTCTGGCACGTGCGGTCTTGGGTTTGATTCCTAGGTAACCATGGGGCGGCATTTGCGTGTGTTGCCATTAGGACTCTGGAGCAAGCCGGCCAGTAATTATTGACCCCCCCCCCACTATCTAACCCATTGGGTAACTGGACTTGTTAAAGAAAATGACACGTAAAATGGGACCAGTCCCCAAAAAGTAGCATGTCACTTAAAAGTTAGAAAGAGGATGTAAAACTGTTGATTTTTTTTACATAAGTATTTATTTTATATTTTAAAATAAATCTTAGTTATAAAATAATAATAATACAATTAATACACATTTGTATTTAATAATTAACTAGTGATGATCATAAAAATGTATACAACTTTTTTGTAGTACAAACCATTTTCAATTTAACTCAATGTTTAATTTGAATACAATAATATCTACTTACTAGATAAATATTATGATTTTTATGGTTTATTAATTGCTTAGATAAAAAGCTTATGAAGAAGCAGCAAAACGATTAAAATTAGAAAATGAACGTGAGAAAGAAATGGTTATTCCTCGACTTCGTATTGAGTCTCGTCGTAAATATCTCGAAAAAAGAAAAGATGATAAGGTTACCGAACTTGAAGCTGATATCATTGATGATGAATATTTATTTGATAAAGAAGAGTAAGTTTTTTTTTATTTCTCAACATGGTATAGATCATTAAATATGCTATTTAATTAATTATTTTTATTTAGTTTATCGCAACGTGAAATTTTTGACCGTGAACACAAAAAGAAGTTATTAAGTCTTGCAAAAGAACATGAAAAAGCTAGAGAACTTGAAAATGTCCAACGTTATCGGATGCCTCAAGATATCAAAGATGACCAAATGGAGTATGAAATGGAAGTGGATAAAGCACCAATTACTGAACAGCAAAAATGGGAAGAAGAACAAATGTCTTCTGCTGTTTATAAATTTGGTGCTAAAAGAAAAGAAAAAGAACAATACGAATTATTGATTGATAATCAAATAGAATTTATTCAAACTGCAAATTTACCTGGCACACATGATGAGGTATTTTCAAACTTTTTAATAAAATAATTTATATTTGATACATTTTTTTTAATTTTTGTTTTAAGGAAAAGTCTGAAATTACTGAAAAACAAAAGAAAAAACTCAGCATAGAAGAGACAAAAAAGAGTTTGCCTATATATAAATTCAAAAAAGATCTGATAAGAGCTATTAAAGACCATCAAGTAATAATTAATAATTTTGTTTAAATTATCACTCCATTACATTAAGTTTTACATTATAAATTATTTGATTTTACTCAGATACTTATCATAGAAGGTGAAACTGGTTCTGGTAAGACTACACAAATACCTCAATATCTACATGAAGCAGGTTTCACTGAAAATAACAAAATAATTGGATGTACCCAACCCAGAAGAGTAGCTGCTATGTCGGTTGCAGCTCGTGTAGCCGAGGAAATGTCTGTTAAACTTGGAAATGAAGTAAACAGTCTAATTAAACTCGAAAAAGAAATATATAATATTAATATATTAACACTTGATACAATTTTTAGGTTGGTTATAGTATACGTTTTGAAGATTGCACTTCAGAGCGTACTATAATAAAATACATGACTGATGGAACATTGCATAGAGAGTTTTTGTCTGAACCAGATTTACAGTCGTACAGTGTGATGATTGTAGATGAAGCTCATGAACGTACTCTTCACACTGATATTTTATTTGGTTTAGTAAAAGATGTTATAAGATTTAGACCTGATTTGAAATTATTAATATCAAGTGCCACTTTAGATGCTCAGAAGTTTTCTGAATTCTTTGACGACGCACCTATATTTAGAATACCTGGTAAAAATTGCTTACATTATATAAATTCTGTATGTAAATACTAAATTTATTTTTTGTCTGTTATAGGAAGACGTTTCCCTGTGGATATATATTATACAAAAGCGCCCGAGGCAGATTATATTGACGCGTGTGTTGTATCTATATTGCAGATACATGTAACACAACCTCTTGGAGACATATTAGTCTTTCTAACTGGTCAAGAAGAGATTGAGACTTGTCATGAACTATTACAAGAGCGAGTCCGTAGACTTGGCTCTCAAATCAAAGAACTGATTTTATTACCAGTTTATAGTAATTTACCTACTGAGATGCAAGCCAAAATTTTTGAGCCTACACCTCCCAATGCTAGAAAAGTAATTTTTAATGGTTATTTATTTATTTTTGCTGGAAATGAATTGAATTTTTTAATAATAATATTATTAATTATACTTTAGGTTGTTTTGGCCACTAATATAGCAGAAACTTCATTAACAATTGACAATATTATTTATGTTATTGATCCAGGATTTTGTAAACAAAATAATTTTAATTCACGTACAGGCATGGAATCTTTAATAGTTGTACCAATATCAAAGGTAAATTATTTTTGAAGATGAATTTGTATATGTTATATTAATTAACATTATATTAATGATTTAGGCAAGTGCTAATCAAAGAGCTGGGAGAGCTGGTCGAGTAGCTGCTGGTAAATGTTTTCGCTTATATACATCATGGGCTTATAAAAGTGAACTTGAAGACAATACAGTTCCAGAAATTCAAAGAATTAATTTAGGTAATGCTGTGTTGATGTTGAAGGCTCTTGGTATTCATGACTTGATACATTTTGATTTCTTAGACCCCCCTCCTCATGAAACATTGGTAAGTTAATGTTATTTATGAAATCTATTTTAATTTTTGTTTAAAAAATACTTTTTGTTTTTTAAGGTACTTGCACTTGAACAACTTTATGCATTAGGTGCATTGAACCACAAAGGTGAATTAACCAAATTGGGACGTCGTATGGCTGAATTTCCATTAGACCCAATGATGGCAAAAATGCTTTTGGCTTCTGAGAAGTTAGGATCTTTAATTAATATTAAAAATATTTTAGTGTAATTATTTTAAACACACCCAAGGAAAAAAACTATTCTAATTTATAATACTAACTTCTTATTCTGAAATATTTCATCAAACATACAATAAATTAGTGTTATTTTTTAATTTCAGGTATAAATGTTCAGAAGAAATTGCTTCTATAGCAGCAATGTTGAATGTAAATAGTGCTATATTTTATAGACCCAAAGATAAATTAATTTTAGCTGATACAGCTCGCAAAAATTTTTTTTCACAAGGTGGTGATCATTTAGCCTTATTAAACATTTATAACCAATGGGCTAATACAGATTTTAGTACAAATTGGTGTTATGAAAATTATATTCAACATAGATCAATGCGTAGAGCTCGAGATGTTAGAGATCAATTAGTTGGTTTAATGCAACGTGTTGAGATGGAAATAGTTTCAAATCCAACTGAAACTGTAAATATTCGAAAAGTATGCAATTATTATTTTTAATTAAATAAGAAATTTATGAATATTTTTATTGTACATAAATATTATTAATTTGTTTTAGGCCATAACTGCTGGTTATTTTTATCATATTGCAAGGCTGTCAAAAGGTCATTATCGTACTGTTAAACATAATCAAACTGTTATTATTCATCCAAATAGCAGTTTATTTGAAGAGCTTCCAAGATGGGTTCTATATCATGAATTAGTATTAACAACTAAAGAATATATGAGACAAGTCACGGAGATTGATAGTAAATGGCTACGTGAAGTAGCTCCTCATTACTATCAAGACAGAGAACTTGAAGACTCTACTAATAAAAAAGTACCTAGGACATTAGGAAAAACAAGTTCTCAACTAAAAATGAATAATTGAATAATTAAGTAATGTGTTAAATTTTGTTAAAAAAAATTATAAAAAAAAAAATAAAAAATTGCTAGCTTTAAACTTATAAATGTGTTGTATATATTATAACCGTATATTCTCGGTATCTTTTATAACAAAACCAGTTTTAACAGCAATATTAGTAAAACAACATTAATTTCAATGTGTCTACAAAATTTTATATTTATTTTATATGTATAAAATTACTGGTGATAATGAAACTATCAGTTAATATAACATGAAAATTGGAAACTGTATATAATGTATACAGTTAATAATAAAATTTTTATATTTTTTGTGACTCGTTAACAGTGGTTAAGTCTTTTCACTTGAAAGTCTAAAAGTATTTTTGTTTTTTGGTGGCTTTCATTTTAAAATGTCCTACTACAAATGATTATATAGTCTAATAATGGATAAGTTTGAATTTACTTTACAAGTAGATAGAATATGAAAACTAAATTGGTATTTTAGGATGAATTAAATATTTAAATGACAAACATGTAGATTCTCACTCTCTCCTTTCATAATAAATTTTAGAGTTTTGTTCCATTTCACATTACATATTATAGTAGGAAACACCCTATTCACCATATGATGTGTCTAGGGAATAAGTACCCAAGTCTCTTCAATTTATTTTATTTACCTAATTATTGTTGTTATTATTAATACTATACTTTTATTGTTACTACTACTATCTGTTATTTTATTAATTAATTTATACTGTTTTTCTTTAATTGTTATTAATTCTTAACTGAGTTGTAATTATTTGACATCACTATATTGATTCTCGGCCAGTGATTAGCAGAGATATAACGTATTATATTATTGTGATGTATAATAATTGGTATTTGGTATATTATATTTTGTCAGGTTTTAAGGTGGGTTTCCACTGGACCGTTTCCGCGTACATGCACGTTTATTGTACGTACGGTTGTACACACGCGTCCTTCATGAAAAATACTCTGGTGAGCACTAAGCGCTTAATTTTAGCGGTAAATTAACTAATTATAATTTGGCTCGACTCTATAGTGCTAATACACTTTAATTAACTTTAAAAACAATACAATTCAATATTATAATACCTAACATAACACATTTTTAAGATTTTAAAATTGGTTACTGCTGCTATCGCTCAAATTTGACCGTTAAACACACGGAAATAGTTGAACTAGATCAAACTCAACGGTATCGTGGTTATACGTGTGGTAAGAACGTATAAGCTTTCTGTTATACCAAAAGCTTACCGTGTACACCAACCAATCGCGGAAAAGTAAAATATGCACGTACACGTATGTAGTGGAAAGCGGAAACCCGCCTTTACGTCAGTACCTACTTCGGTTTCGGTACTACTACGGTATACCGCACTCAATCAGTGTTTAATGAGCAATAACAGTGATCCATGGCTATACCGTTGTGCATATAACATGGTATGTTGAAAAGCCGAAAAGCCAGCAACCCTAAAACTGGATTCACAGTGAGCTACATCGTCCGTCATGTCGTGTTCCTTGTATCGTATTCCGATCGGCCGTCGTAATCATGATCTACCGCGAGTCGAGCCGAGCCTTTAACTTTTGGACACGACACGACAGACCACTTATTAGCTGTGAACTCGGTTTAACTGCTCAAGAAGTTGTTGAGTAGGTCACCTAATAGATTTATTAAATTTGAAGTAAATGATACGTTATCATTGTAGACGAAAAACGATGCTGAGCGGAAATGGTATGTTGTCCTATAGAAGAATATTTTATATTAGGTAGGTGTATTCATTATTATATTGGCTATAATAATAATTAGTTTTTATTAGCATATTGTAGGCATAAGCGTGCGGTTGATTTCATGCGTGTTTTGTTGAAAATGTAACATTTATTAGACTATTTATCTATAGGTAATATTTATCTTTTACAATATTATAGGTATACATAATATATCGTCTATAAATGTATTATAAAACGGCGGGAACAGGTTTGTGGTAAAAGTGAAATAAACAATAGCATAAATACCGTAGGTTTGGAAAAACCGTTGAATTTAATATAAAATGTAATCATATACTTGTGTAAAAGTTTCAAATCCACGCAAAAAATATTTTTAAATTACAACAAAATAATAAAAATTGTTATTATTTCTTTAAATATTTAACTTCATACAGATTTAAATATAGAGCGCCTATACAAAAATTTGTGCTTATTTTTTTTAGACCAAAATGATTGTGAAAACAATAAATATAATAAAAATAATTTCTAGAACTGTACTTATATGTTCAATAGCGATTTATTTTGATATATAACTTATATAAGTTAGGTTTAGTCTTTACATTTATGCCTATAAAATAAATAATATTATATCATTATTTAATTAGGTATTATAATATATTATATTATAACTATAAAGTTTTATAAATATAATAAATATACATGATTACATGGTTAGAAACATACACCATAATGATTTTATAATTATTTAAAAAAAATGAATGAATAATATTTTAAATAAAATGTAAATAATAAAAAATTGAAATTTATTTTAAAAAAATATTCTGAGCGATTCCCTTTGAATAAGTACTCAATGCAATATCTTATAATATATTCGTTAATCGCTTAGACACTATTTTATATAATCGACGATTTAGGTCAGTACTATATATTTTTTATTTTTTAGTGAGACTTCTTCTAGCAGTTAGTTGCGCTATAAAAACATCGTGATCTGTTTGAATCCTTCTTAAGTAATTTATAAATATTCAAACTGTTGGTAATCATACACTTCGATTTCAATATTTAATCTCCTATTTTCTACCTCAGCATGATTATTCGTCCTATTTTCAGAATTTAAGACTATCAAATAAATTGATAATTTAGACTTTAAATTTACGGACCTAGTAAAAATAAAAAGCTGTCTGTAATTTGTACTTACCTTAACTACTTTGGATAAAGGTCAACACATTCGTTTATTACAATTTATGTAGGTTCCATTGTTTGCAGGGCATGCGTCTTATCGTCTTAATTTTTGTAATTGCAGGCTATACTTTAATTTTAGCCACCTTAGAATTATGCAGAAGGTTGTTAATTTTTTTTTTGAATAATATAACCATCGATTCTAGTTTATTACGACACCTTCAAAACTAACCTTTGTATAATTAAAATTAAATTTATCGAGATATACATGAAACCGCTTTGTGCAAAAATTTTACGTCCACGATTTGATAGTAAATTAGACATTTTAATCAGATATTTTTGTACAAAAATGATGTAAGATTGACTATTTATTGACTATTCGACTGGATTACACTGATTGGCTGGATTATATTATTGACGATTTTGTTACATTTATTTTTTATAATAGTAATAGTAGTAATAGTAATATTCTTTATTTAAAATAAAATATCACGCCGAAATGTTTTAGACCCAGCTCTCAGTAGCCTTCTCGAGTTTTTCTCACGTAAAAAGTAGTTTTTCAATATAATTTCGTATTTATGTAACAATTAACAATGGTAGGTAAATACCAATGTGAGGACTTGGAAGTAATCATTTAAATCATTATGCTAATATACGTTTAAAATTTAATATAGTTTAAGGCAGTTTATGCTTTTCTGATATTATTTAAGTAGCCTTTATTAAATTTCTTAATTTAACTTAACCTTTTACACACATTGCCACACTAAATGTATACAAATATACTATAATGTATTGAAATTTCATATTTGACTAAAATATTATTAAATTAAGTTTTAAATTATTGAATTATTTACATGTATATTGTATTGATCTGAATGTCTTACTTAAAGTTAATTATAAGATTTCAAGTTTACTCTATACGTATCACGTATGTGTAGGTATTGTGCTCCAAAATAATAAATAATTGTATAGACGTAGGTATTTAATTACTTTTAATAAGTGTCTATAATCTAAATATATATCTGTGTGACTGTGTATAATATTAATACATAGTAAGTTTTTTCTGTAAGATTCAACGAATAATCTATTGGTATTCTTTTTATTTCTTGTTCAAGATTTTATAGAAAAACTTTAACTTTAATTCTAAGTAGAGCACTAATTTAGAATTTTAGAAAGAAAAATATCAATAACACAAATAAATACATGCAAATAAATAATAATAAATCCATATAATAGAGAGCTAAACACCGTTTCTGCCCAGGATTGATTTTGTATGCAATAATTTTAATTTTAATAATTTAATTCAAATTGAATACATCTATTACATTGACTACCGAGATGAATACATTCAAAACATAATACATATCAGAGGGATTTATTATTCAGTTTTTTCATTGTTAGATTTGAATCGAAGCTTAAAAAAATATTATATTTCATTATTAATAAGCGAATACCCGGATGAAAGTTTGATCAACGACTTAGATAAATAATCAAAAAGATTTGTCTCGTGGTTACTGGTTAGTCTTATAAGGCGAAGTGATACAACACGAATAACTATATACAGACATACAGTATACATTTAAAATTACACTCGGTGACAGTAAATATATTAATAATAATTTAATTACTTGATTTATAAGCTGTTGATAAAAATATATATAAACGTTGACATTATATATTGTGTACTTAGATATAGGATAGCGCGCAATTTCTTTTTATACACTATACAAATATAAAATATGGACATGACGGTTATACTTGATCAATATTTACCTATATGTCAATTGAGATGGGTTGGTTTTTCTAATTTCTCATATATCTTGACATTTTGTATTTATGACAACATTTAATTACTTAACAAAGCCAGCTGGCCTTAAATATTGGAAAGGATATTTATATTTATGTATACAATAATATGAATAATTAATAATAATACAATATTAAGAATATTTTCAGCAATTGAAAGTCTTATATGATTTGATATTATAATTTATATTAATTGTTTAAAAATGCATACCTATAAACTTATACATGTTATATTGTTATGAAGTGTAGGCAGTATAGTATAGTGATATAAATATTTTTGGTTATTGTTACTTTTAATGTATGGTAGGTACTAGGTAACTGAAATCGAGCTCCTTTTCTCATAATTAACACGGTTTAAGGTCGATTTAAATTTGTTCGATTGATATATTGATATATATGTATCTAATAGAAAAGGAATATGTCTAATATACATCATATTACATATATAATATTAATAGATAAATATATTATATATGTATTATGTATAAAAATATATCTTAGAACTGAGTTAATGTTAAGTGTAATTAAAATTCACATATTTTTAAAATGTCCAGGTTAATTATAATAATGATCTATTCTCTTGGTAAAATTCTTTGGTGGTTTCGTTCCATGTATAATTGAAACTAAAAAAGTTTCTAAATTTATACAAAAATCTATTCACATGTACATAATAATGTAATATACAGATTCCTTTATACATATATATTATATATATATATATACATATCATATAATGCTTAGACGTTTCAATACTTAATTGTTTAGTATTTGTTTCTGGTTTGTACATAATGAGAAATGAATATTCAAAATGTAAGTTCCTATGACATTTTTTTTTTTGAATATCCTAAATAACGACACACATTCATATTGTTCGTTATGCATTACTGGTTAACTGACGTGACGCGGAAAATATATTTGTTTCATTAAGATTATTTATATTAGGTCTCATTAGTATAATAATACATTATGCTATGTTTATAAAGTACTAGCTAGACTTGCGTATTATTATTACTTTAAACAGCAGCGTTTCAAGGTGGTCCAGAAAAATGTTTCTGTTAAAATAATATTAAGTTGAGATTTCTAATAAAATAAAATACTATTATATTTATATAGTTACTTATGCTTAATGAGACGTAGATCGTACCTATCTATTGATTTTCAAAATATGTAGTATGAAAAATTTTAAAAGACAAATAAAAAATTACATTGTTTAGGCAGTACCTATACATTTTTTATAAAGTTTTGAATATAGAAACAATATTATATTAGCTTGGTATGAGGCAATTTAAGCAAGATTGAATATCATATCCAAACCATCGCTATCACATTATTTTTTTTTTTTAAATTATCATTTTATTTGAATTTAAACTTTAAAGATATATATTAGATATCTACTTTATTTTATCTTATGTCATTTTTAGGTAATCTTAAATGTATGTTTATACAATTTTAAGTTCATCTATATCAGGTGTAAAAAAAATCCGAGGAAATAGCTCTACTGCAAAGCTGCAGTGTATAGGTATTAGGTACCAAGTGCGCCTCATTACTAAATAGGTAACTCCAATCGATGTGATAAATTTGAATTTGATGATAAATCATTATACACGAAAAACGATTTTAAGTGGAGACGTCATTTTATAATTTATTTACATTAGGTACTATAAGTAACCAGTATATCTAGGTTGAAATTGTTTTTGGCTGAAAAAATATCACTTAAATTATGAAATTATGATTATAATATTAAATCAATAACACATAACTTTTAGGTATAGTTAATAATTATTGATATTAAGCTATAAGTTAATACCTATATACCTATATACCTATATAAGTTAATTAATGTGAGATTTATGTAGATAGATACACTAGAAGTGTGAAACAATGTAAATAGCTTCTTAGAACTGTAGCATAAGTAGCTTAAAATTAGTCCAAATATTTAAAAAAATTGATTATGATTAAAAAATTATAACAAACATAGTATTACGTAAGGCAAAACGGTAAAGCTAAAGTATTCATATGACTAAAGTCTAAAATGTTTAATTTTAGTAATATTCTTCTAAAATGTATTTATATAAATATAAATGCACAGATTAATATTATTATGAATCAATTGCAAAACATTATTTTTTGAGTTTCTAAACAGTAAAAAAGTATCCCATTTTACGACTTCCAACAAATATTCAATTCATATTTAGGTATATTAATACTTTTTATTTTTATGCAATTAAAGAACTTATTTTTATCGAAATAACTTTTATACCTGTACACAATATGAAAATATTTATTTATAAGCTCCATTAATAAAATAATTATAAAATAACATTGCAGACAAATTAATACTTGAAACGTTAAAATAAATATTGTGATAAATAACATTCATAAGATTTACATAGTATATAAAACAATTTATGCAGATTAGATGCATGTATGTGAAATTTAAAATTAGAATAAACTAGGTCTGTGATCAAGTTTATCTCTTATACTACGCTGTGTACATTCAACTAATAAAACCTTTGTTAATAAATACCGAGAGATTAGGTTATTTTTTTTAGAAATTCTTAGTTTAACTAAAAAATTTTGAAACATATTTTGTTTAACAAAAAAATAAATAAATAAAAGAACAGTTAACTAATAACATGCAAATTTAAAGATAACTTAACATTTTATTTTTACAAACAATTGTTAAGAGAAACTAGTAAAAGTATAACCAGTTAAAATAAAATAAATAGTAGTATTTAATTGTGTTTATTATTTTAATTATAAATTTATAATTAAAAGTTTTTGTAAAATCATTGTGTGTTTGTGGTGTGTTAGTGATAAGTGATAAAAAAATACCTAATAAAGGAATGTGAAAATATGTTGATATTTAATTTGACAAGAAAAGACAACTAGTCATTATACAGAGAATAATTTAATACGTTAATATCAAATATCAAAATAAAATGTAAAAATTACTTTTTTTCTAAAATCAATGAATGTAGATGATCAAGTACTAACTAACAACATAACGGGAATTGGTACTAAGATAACTTTAGAAAACGTCAAACATATTTGTTACTGACTAAAAAACTGAATAAATACCATAACTTAATGTAACACACACCATTTCAATAACTCCTCAGTAACTCCTATTTTAATTGTTTTTGTAAATTATTAAGCGCCTATGAAATTATGAGTTGTAATATATATATTTTTTTATAGTTTCAGCTTGTGAACATTGTCGTCGTTTGTCGTGTTATAAAGAAAAATTAATTCTAAACGCTGTGTCAAAATACCATTTATAGTAACTAGTAATTACATAATATAATTTTAAATACATATTAAGTTTTTTTTTTTTTTTTTTGAGATGCCCGAAAATAGTTTTGTAGTCTTGAGTGAAATTTAATTTTAATAACAAAGCATCTGTTGATTATTAATTTAATTTGGAAGTTATGATTGCATCATTTATTGAGTTATTTTATTGACCATGATATTTTTTTAATTTTGTTTATTTTGTCGATATTTTATTGCTTTTGATATTTTTATTAATTTACTTCTAGTCATTTGTTCTATATTGATGGAGTCGATGGAGATGGTGTATTTTTTGCATAATACTTTGTTTCAGATTTTTAAAAAATACAGTATAAAAGTGTACCTAATGTATTTTTTAAGTTACATATTATATTAGAATTATAAAAATTTAAAATTGGATACATCAAATACATGCATTAATACAGTGGCGGATTTAGGATTTTTTATGGTGGGTGCTATTTTGTTAATAATAATAGTCCTAAATTACTTATTATGTACAATTTGTGCGTGGTCTCCGATCGGTGTTTGCTACTACACGGCGCGGCGCGGGGCACGCGTTTTGGTAGCCTGTACCAAAAATTCGCTACTCGGTGAATTATTAGTAATTTTTAATAAAAATAAGCGGAACGGTAGGTGCTTCAACTTTCAAGCACCCCCCCCCCCCCAAATCCGCCACTGCATTAATAATATAATTGTATACTGAAATAATTTATCTCAGAAAAAATACCATCATAATATTAACATTTTTACATAATAAATCAATAAATAAAAACCATATAGTTGATGCTGAAATAATAATGTACATATATATTATGTACTCGTATGAATTATATATTATTAGGCATAAGTTTTACTTTTTATAACTTCACCTCTCACAAAATGGTTCTAGTTACATCATTCATATTTATGCATGTTCTGCAAATAGAAGGAAAAGACGAATCTTTGAATTAAGTCAAAAGGAGAACATTTTAATTTTAAGATTTTATAATGTCAACGCTCGTATATCTACAACGATAATGATTAATGATGATAGTATTGTTATTTGAAAAAATGTATGATATATAATATTATATAAGTGTATGTTTTTAAACAATTCAGTAAGTCGGTAAGTAATTCAACTAATTGATATATTAACTACTCTTGTTAATGTAGTATTAATCTAATGGATTATAAGTAAACAAATACACGGAAAATAAAAAAACTAATTTAGTATAAGATATAATATTATATACCTACTTATTAGGTATATTATACCATCATTGTGCGCTTGTACAAGTCCATTATTATAACCTATTGAAACATTATATTACTACCATCTATAACAAAAGTAAATCCATGATTTTCTTTGTTAATAATACAAGAAATTATTTTTAGAGCTATCATATTATTATGTTATATTATATACACTTGCAGTGTCACCAATCATTTTGTTGAGGTAAGAGGAAAATAGAAAAATAATTATACTTAACTGCATTTGTTTTCGTCGTTGTTCAGTAAAATAGCATTGAGTGACTTTAATGATAAATAATAACTAATATGGTTGAATTTAGACCAATATTACTTTTTTTATTACAGATATACCACTATATTAGATAATGGAAATTGAAAATAATTAAAGACACAAAAAACCTACAGGATATAATCGTAGCCCTTAGCAAGTTGTGACAAAGCGGTAAAATGTCATATATATTTTTAACATTTAGTTATAATTCTAGGCGTTCTTGTAATGATTTTTCGGTAGTAGGTAACTGGTATTCTAGTACATTCTATAAAATACTCAAGTAAATTGAACTTATTTTTCTTAGTTTTGAAAGTATTGACACCATTTCTCTGATGAAATTGTTGTGTATAAAAGTATGCATTAAAATATGATTTAGCCGTTTATAGCTTTACGTAACGTCTGAAGTACGTACTTACTGTTATATCTGAAATGTTATAAATATTTTATGTTTATAGACAAAAAAAAAAATACCTTTTATTTAAATTTTAATATACCTAATATTCAAAACTATTTTAGTATGAATATTTTTACCATAATGTGACATACATATTATAAAAAAGATTTTATCATGGAGAGTGCTATAGTGGTATATATTTATGCGCAGAAATTTTTTTCTCTCAAGTGTCTTTAAGTGTCGTGAAATTATGATTACTTCATAACTAATTAAACATAAAATACGATATTTTCAAAATTATATATAGGCCATTATTGGAGATGTTAAGTATGCTATGCTCAAACAAAATATAATACCTATCATTTATCAATTGCGTATACAGGATTTGTCAAACTAGATGGAAGACAATTTAAAAATTGTTGATTCGCGTGATTTATTTTTATACACAGGTAACAGTCTATTACCATTTTCTTTTTTCTTTGTAATTGTGATATACCTATTAAATTAACAACTTATTTTTGTAGCATAAATGCATACTTAATATATTGAAAATATTGTAATTAATTAAAAAAACTGTTTTGAAATACAATGCCATAATAATTATGATCTTCATTCTACAGTCTATACTTTTAACTAATTTTTAACTCAATAAATGTCTCTTTTAGTAAATTGAATGTAGGGTTTGTTTCAACACACGGTAAAACTATTATAGAACTGTCGGGAGCATGCGCAGTAGAATTTTTCCGTTCCAACTCGCCTGAAATGCAAACTCAAACTATCAGATAGTTGTTCCAACACGTTATTAGACGAGTTTTATATGACTGGTTATTGACTGTTAAAATGATCCGCGGATTCTGACCGAACTGGAGGTCCGAGACACTGTTATCATAATACATTTATCTATTATCTATTTTGCAATAAATTGTGGACAGTCAGAAATGTGTTCCAACAGTGTGGTCAAAATCCATGATCAATCCACATTAGCGCATGTTCTATAAATAAATCATGGATCAGTTGGCAACTAATCCCAAATTCCGTGTTGGAACAAACCCTATAATTATTGCAAAAAACCTGAGGGCCAAATTATTCATAACAGTTTTTTTTAGGAATTATCACTAGACGAAAAAAAAACAAACAAACAGAATTCTTAAAATAAGTATTTAATTATAGGTAGTATTATAGAATTATTTCATGCTCACCTCTCATAACTATAAAAAATAGATTATAATGCTAGAAATAAATGGTAAAAATTAAAAAAATTACACTTTATTTAAAAGAAAAATAATTTTAAATTATATAAGTAATCTAATTAATAACGTTTTAGATTCTGAATAGAGTGATAAAATTCACGCCTAAAATAACGTTTTACTATCAAATAATTTTAGATTTTTATTAAAGATTAGGTATACTATTTTTCTAAAATTTTTTTGATGAATGAACAATTTTTATATGTTTCTTGGTCTGGAAGATTGTAACGTCGTCCTTTTATTATTAAAAACTTATCTGTGCTGGAATTTACTGTTCCAGCACTGTTTAGAGCAATATACATCCTACTACTAATTTCATTACTCGAATAGCAGGATTATTTATTGGTTTTTTAATATATACTATAGCATGATACAGTACTTTCTTGGTCCTCCACCACCATGTGGTGTTAGTGTGGCATTTATTATCGATAGTATGATATTTTATATGGTACTATCATCCACTGTACTCCATTAAGTGTACATTTATACAGTAAGAATAGTTTAAATTTATATTCAGTGCTATAACAATTATACTATGTAACATTTAATTTATTAGTTATTACTATTTATTATCTTCAGGCGTACGATTGTTGATTTCGTTGTGTCTGACAATTTATTTTGGATAAAACAAAACCTTTGAAAATCAATAATTCCAAAAAAATTATAATATGATTATTATAATGTTCTATAACACTGACCTATTTAACACTTTTATTTAATTACAGTAAATTTTTTCAAATGGTTCAAATTGTATTTATAAGTCTTAACATATATTGTAATTGGTTATGCTGCTTAAGCAGATACCTAATTTATTATTATCATTTTATTTTGTACGATATAAGGGTTTGAATGCATTTCTATTATTGTTATATTTGTCACCGGTGTTGTAGGCATACATAATACGTGTATTAAGTACTATAGATATTTGATCATCATTTACACATTTAAATGAAGTTTGTACTGCGTGAAAAATTCCTTTAACGATATATATTATAGGTACCTACGTATAAAAGTATTATTCCAGCAAGAATAACAATAACATGAAAAATATACATTTAAAAGTTTTGTGGAGACTATATGTTATGTTATGGACACATAAGCACATTATAACTATTTAATTATGACGATGAGGGGAGCGAGTCTTTTTCATTACAAACATTCTATTGACAAAGGGAGTTCGTCGACAATATGAGACAATTGTGAATACGATACGCTTAAAATATATTTTAACAATTAACAACGACAATAGACCTTAATGAATCTCTCTCTCTATATATATTCTGACTAAATGCTAAACAATTTACTCGTTTCTTGTTTTATCCTTAACGCACAACGATGCATAATACATATTAGTAATTAGTATGCACCTACCTATATATATACAAAATAGTAGCAAGGTAGGTAGGTAGGTGAGTATACAATAAGATTTCATAACGGCTATTCGAAACCGACTCTTATTGTTAATATCATTATGTAACCAACCACTTGGTTGCATGTCGTTTTTAGTTTTGCTTCTATCCAGTATCCACATTCCGCCGCAAAATTATTATAAAAAAAGTATGAGTTTGGTAGAAAACAACTAAGTACTATACCTAGGTAATTAGTCTGGACCGTGAATCAAATGCATTGGTATGCTTCTATGAGTTATTTAGTATCTATAGAAGAATATAATTAAATCAAAATTCGTTTTACGCATTAGATAGGTACTACTTATATTGCGTACCTATATATTACACAAAATTATATTTTGTCAATTTTTCATATCAAAGGTTTTAGGCTTTCATATATTATATATTATACTTATTAAACTGCATATTTTTTTTTCAAATATAACAATTTAACTAGCTATGTTTTTCATACTAGGATAGGTAACAACAATAATAATGATTAAAATTATATAACTTTCTTATAAAAGTGCTATTTTTATTATTTCTTAATACATTTTGAGTTTGGTGTTTAAATATTTTTATATTCATTCATTAATATCTTTAAATTTAGTTTTTTGAACATATTTATGCATATACAAATATACAATATACTTATTTGAAAGTTTTTAGTGCATTAAATTCACAGCCGTGCTTCAGTTTACATAGACGGTTTTGTTTAAATATTTTCTATTTTGCAATGAAAATACTGATACATTATAAATAATTATAGGATTATTATAGTATTATTATAATTATAGGATTTTTCCATGTTATAAGCACAATTCAATAGTCGTTAAAATACTTTAATAGTCACACTATTTACGTTGTATAATTACAAAAGGTACAATAATTAATAGTTGTTTGTATTTGAATTAGGATTTTTTCACACTGTATCATGAATAAAACTAAAAATATAGAACTGTTTTGAAAATAAATATTATCAATAAAATGGATAGTAAATAGACAATAGTATTGATAATTGATAATTATCAGCAACCGTATCAATTACTTAGGCAATGGGACTTTTCGTTTCGGTGATAGATATTTTCGGCGACGCCGATTCGGCGATAATGACAAGATACATGCATACAAATTATTTTTAGTAAAAAATAATATATAACTTATAGTCAATTACACATAGATATAAAATAATATAGGTTAAAAAAATATATACTTATATCAGTAAAAAAAAAAATTAATATTATTTTATAACAATATAGTCAACTATATGTAGGTGCGAAAAAAATATTACAATTATAGTCAAAATTTTATTTTCACGCTATATTATTTGATATTATCCTGATAAACGTTGGAATGTCATTTTTATCATATATATCGACTAATTAAAAAATACGTTTGTCCGTGTTATATTATATATTATATTATTACTACCAATATACTATACTATTTTTATAATCATGAATGTCGTTAAGTTGAATTTTATAAATTTAGTATAAAATACTTACTAAAATAACTTAATCTTTTATTTAGACAATAAATTACACATCATTTTATACTAAAAATAGTTTTCACTATGACACTTTAACACGTAATTTTTCTACCGCCGAAAAGTACTAGATCGCAATATTTATACGAATATATATATATATACCTAGTATGAATAATGGTAGGCCTTTATCACATGTTACTTAGGCAATTTATAAAATATTAATGTATAAAACATTAAACATTTATGAAATATTAATAGTGTTGTATCAAGCATGTACAGTATTTTAAATATTTAACGATATTAATTTAATATGTATTATTATGACTTTCTATAGTAAAATTTTACATATTTCTGTTTTATATACGTAATTTCTAAATAATTGATGGTCTGTGTTGTGTTTATTAATCTAATGCTCTCACCAAAATTGAAAAATATAGGAATTATGTCTGCTGTAAATAATACAAACTATTATAATTAATAACTATTTGTAATAGTTAACTAACACATTAGCAATTGGTTTATGTGTGACCTAATACTTATATAAATTAGATATTAAGTTTAGTCATATAATAAATTCTAAGCAACGTTAAATATTCTGGATAATTATCAGGATTTAAATATTGCAATGTTTTTCTTTAGCGAATAATCATAATAACCAAGAAATATTCTTTAAGATAATCTTTAATATGTACATTTATGTTGTTATAATGTTATAGATGTTTACTTTTTAGTTTGTCTGAATAACGCCCACGTCGCACTCTCCAGTCACAAAAGAAATGTATTGAATTTACGGTAATATCTGTTAGGCAGTTAAATATTTTTAATCTCTATCGGTTGTTACTGCTTGCATTTTCGAATGACCTGGTAAAACGTTCTATGAAATTGTTATTACGCAATAGACAAACTGTTTTATTTTTCTACTGTTAATCGAATTAAAATCAACAATATTTTTTGTCAAACGCTAAATAACCGTATATTAAACCACTAAACACAGCACTTCAAGAGTTTAAGCACATATATAAAAGTCATCTGGTGTCTTATACATTTATAATTATTTTAATTCGAAATATTAAAAAAATATGATTAATAAAATCACTATTGCTTCATTATTGTTGACAAAATTATATTTTTATAATTATAAAAATTAAATAAACAATTTCTTCTCAACTTAAAGAATAATGATAATTTATCATTATACCAAACCTTTTTTTTTAATAGAATATAATTTTACGGCTATTATAACCTCACAATAAGTGTATCGTAATACATTATTGTCTAGAGTACTGTTGATAAGCACTTCTCGATCAGTTACTTTAAAAAAATATATATATATAAAAAATGTCTCTGAATGGAAGGACTTATAGGACCAGGGATCTAAATTCAGCTTATTTTTTTTATTACTTAGTAAAACTATGTAGAGAGGAGTATGATATAATATATTTTAGTTGAATACAGATTTCCCCGTTACATACTACTAGTTCTGCGGAAGATACGTAGGTATATAGTTCATAAAATGTGTTTTCAAACACTTGTTCAATTAAACAATATTTATACACAGCGTTTCATACTTTTATGTAATACCTACTCACATATAATTAATGCATGTATATTGTATGTATATTATATATACATTATTATACTTAAACAGGCGGTAGGTAAACTAATGTAAATATAATTATTTATTTTAGCCGACATTCGACAAGAAACTATTTTACCGCGGATAACTGCAGTTAATAGTTTTCATTGATATCAATAGATATAAATATATAATTATATAATGCCTATAAAAGCGTGAACATGTTCAATGTTGATAAGACGTAATATAATCATGGAAAATTATAACAACTTGTGTTGACATTACATTTTCATTGGCGTGTGCAGGTAAGAGTAAAATAACTTATATTTCGCAACAAAAAAGTGTAGGATAGGTAGGTACTTAAGACAATTGGAACACCATACATGGTACTACAGCACTATTTATAATATAATTTTTACGTTTTTTTTTTTTATTTTTTAAAAGAAAATAATATACATTTTCATGTATTTTGATACGTACAAATCAAATTTAGATAAACATAGTAGTGGATATATTTTACAACATATATGACCAAGATCCGGATTGGTCCTACTTTACACCAGTCATCAGAAAACATTAAATACCTACTTATACTGTATTAATAATAAATCGTTCAAAATTTGATTTTTGTTCTATAATACTTAGAAATATACTCTACTTAGAAATAGAAATAAAACCTTTAGAAATTATAACGATAAAAAATAAAAAATCCCAAAGGATAAAATTGTATTCTTAGAAATGTAGTTTTATAATGATTTCAAAAATTAAATTGCGCTTATATAAAAAGTTAAAAACTTTTAGAAAAATCGAGTGTATATTTTTGAATTACTTAGTATTATTTTGTACTTATTCATACTTTCTTATCGGGATCATATATGAAATTAATTAGTTTAATAATTCACAAAAAAGTATCAATACAAATCAATATAGCTATCAAATCATATTCAAAAAAAAAAGCTCATAATTGGATAAATCAAATTTTAAAAGATTATTTGTACCTAACTTGACCCGTTGGTATAATTAATGTAAATATCTGTAAGTTTGCAATAATGTATACTTGTACTTAGTTATACCGAATATATATTTCGTCAAAAATGATGTTATTATTATTCACTAAACTTATTGAAATAAATTCCAAAATGTAGGTTAGATTTCAGATATTTTCAGGTTTACAGGTTTATAGAAACTAGCTTAAATGGCATTTTAAAACAATATATAATTTTATTATTATATGGAAAAATTGTGTATGAGTGTATTACAGTTACAGTAACTTTTATTGGAACACTTAAATAGATTAGTTGTATTAGTTTATTTGTGTGTTAATTCAAATCTGTTATTTTTATATCTTATCTATATTATTTCATTAAAATAAAAATAGCATTTTCGAACACTTATTATTTAGTTTTAGTTATAGTTATATAAATCATGGTAAATCTGGTAGTGTAGATATAAATTACTTAACTCTGTTTTGGTTGGTAAACACATAATGAAACTACTTATTTGTTAAATAATTATCAATACGAGTATATATACCTACGAGTCATAATAACATGATTTATGTTCACGAAGAATAAAAAAAAAAATTAATAACTATTATGTAAATATTTTTAATTATGGACTGTTAATCAATGAGAAAGAAGTAAAGTACTAAAAGTATTTATAAGTATTTAGAATGAACATTTGAATATTTTTTAAAAATAGTATTTGATAAGTATATAACTAGTATACTACCTTAGCATTTTAAATACTTTTAGAAATACTAATATTCATTAAATTTTATTTTCTATTAAATGTATTTTTAGTTTTTAATATTCATACAATTTGTACTAAATTTCCTAAGATTGAGTAAAATAAGTTGTTATTTTAGAGAAATTATTTTGTTTTATAACTAAAATTCTACGGCTAAAAGAAACACATAATAAAAAGCGACACTTGGTAGAAAGTCATGTGGGTGAAATCTCTTATCGTAATTTACAAATCTGTGGGAGGCTTGTCCCCAACCCCCTCAAATATCTTACTAATATTTTTCTTCCACTACTGCATGATAAATAAAAAATAAAGATTTTATAAAATTAAAATTCCATATTAAGTAATAAGTCGTCAAATCGCCATAAAATATAAAATCACTATATTATAGGAGTCAGGACCAATATAAGTAAGTAGGTACTAGGTAGCTAATAAGTTCTACAGTTATTGTAGAAAATTATAGTCCATTACCTATATCATTTTACAATTATTTTGAAAATAATAGTATAATTAGAAAATTTAAAATAATCTTGTCGTTATTTTTATTAACTATTGAAGTGATACATGATTTAACATGATTATTACTTAAATTGCATTATATTAATTGTATTACCTATGAAATATAATATTATTGACTATTGTCTATGGGTGGAAAATGATACTCTTGTCCCCACAGAAAAATTACCGTGGTTGCAGTGCACCCTTGTACACCTCTCAATTGTCGCCGCTACACATAATGTGTATGTAATCTCTAAAACTCAGTTACTTTATATAGTAACTTTCGTAACTATAATATAGATATTTATTAAGGCTGTTAATAAATGCATGTTTTATCTCGAAATTTTAAAATGACTTAAGACACTTATAAAGAGCTTTTGAAATAGATTGGGACTTGACTCCCAAACAAAAATATGATTATAATTTATTGAACAACGTGTAAATTACTCATATCTATTATATGATTATGATATAAATCACTGAAAATCTCTTAGAATGTACCTATACAGCATTCAAGAATAAATTATATGGAATTATGTATTTTGGAAATCTTAAAAAATATACTATGAATTCAACCGATATTTATATTCTATTAAGGTAAACGTACACACATAATAGTCAAATATTGATGTATGCATTGTGTTATAATACTGTTGAAGGTAGGTGGATCATAGTCATATGTGACACCAAACCTTACAGGCCGAAAAAAACAAAAATGGGCGTGGTATGATTTTTTTTTTTTTACTGCAAGCTGTTATAACTGCCCCAGTAAATTATGAAAACCGTTCATTTCATTTTCATTTGTGGTTCTGACAGTTTTTTGTTGCAATAAGTTATTCGATACACGAAGAGGTTAGGTACGTGTGAACCTACGTGTAATATAATTGTGAAATAAGATAAATTAAATTTCGTTCGTTTGAAACGGCTTTATATCAACTGATCATAATTGAAGAAGTTAATTTTAGAACAAAACAAGTGTAATAGAGTTTTTATCATTATTTATATTTTTATTTGGAATTGTTGTTTATATAATATATATATATTTTTTGTTAAATGGAAGTTGAATATACTTGGTCGTTTGCGTGATTTCAAATAGGTATGTTAACTATTTTTTTATGATAAAATATCAAGAAAGAAGTTAAAATTTTTATCCAAGATTGTAAAAATATTAAATTAACTAAAAATATCTTCTTTTTTCTGTCAAAATTATGAAGCCATATTTATTAGTAGTTTCATTATTAAATAACTATAACATGACATTTGATTAATTTTAATACACTTTATTCTCAAACGTTCAGTCCCGAATGTAGATATTTATTTTATTTTTGCTTAAAATATTATTGTAACCATTTTGTATTGAATAATATAACAATAATATTTAGAATTATTCAAACAAAAACTAAAATCGATCAAATCAAACGGAAATCATGATTGAGAACAGTATACATTTACCTATAGACTATTGATATGGCAGCAATGTACATTGTACATTATGCATAAGAACACCGAACATGTATATTTATTTCGCTATTTATACAAACAAAATAATACTAAGATAATAAATATTATATTAAAATATAATAATGACTTTTATCGTAGGTCTTATACTGTTATACATATATATATATATATATATAAATACGCCTTACGGTTATATTTGACTTTGGTGTCATTTGAACAATTAAAATATATATGTATACAGAAAAATGTGAAAAAAGTTAATGATATATTAATATAAATAATATACCTATATATAAACGAATTTGTAATTGACAATGTGATGTTATAATAAGTGATTTTCTATGATTTACATTTCTAAATATTTATCATATATATATATTCATAACTTTATTTTAATTTATACATATTTTATCGTATGTTAATACATTAATAGATAACCACTTTCATATAAATTTGTCCTACCGATTAATGTTTAGATGTATCTACCTTTTAAGGAGAGATTAAGTCCACATTTATTTTGTTTTCAAGAGGTCATTTTTAATATTTTAAAAGAAACCACATTTTATTTATAGCAATTTTTTTTTGTATATTATAGCTTATTATATTTATATTAATTATATAAGCAATAGGCAGTATCAAGTATACATATTCAAAACCATTATCATATTGTATTTAACTTGTCTATAGATTTTGAAAACAATTTTGGAAGATTGTTTATTATAATGACTTTTATTTTATTAAATTTAAAATAAGTACATTTAATATGGAAAATATATTTTTTTAAATATTTTGATTATGTAACATAATTTATATTAATTTCAACCATCTAAATCTATATTATAAATATTTTTGTTTAATCTTAATATTCTTAGTAGTTAGTATAATAAGATAAAAAGGCATAATTTTAAAATATAAAGCAACATGATATTGTGACTAGTCAAATCTCCTGTGATACCTCCTGTGATGTAGATGTTACCGGATAATATTTTTGAAATTTTCTTTATGATATGAAAATTATTTATTATTATAATTATGATTGTTAACAGTAGGTAATAAGTAATAAACAATGTGTGCAAAAATGATTCTGCAGGGTTGATGCCTATATTACTGTCATAAATAGACTCATTTATTCACTATTAACTATTAGCTTAAAATAAATCCAATCTTTAGAGAATTCCATTGTGAATAGTTAAGTATAATAATATAATATTCTTAACTAAAAGTAAATTAAAACTTGAAATTTAAAAAAAATTATGCATATTTAACATTATTACGTTCCTTTAAGAACAAATTACTTATAAAGAACATTATATTAAATTTTGAAACATAGTTAATCAACATTTTAATTTAATAAATTTTATCTTCAAAATAATTTGCAAAATTTTTGTGTTTATGCATTTTATCAAAATTTCAAAATCTTTACATTTATAAAAAAACAATATGTTCCCATTATGTACTACAATATTTTTAAATTATTCTAAAAATAAATTATGTAGGACCTTTTATTTTTAATAAAATATAAACATTTTTATCAAAACTTAAAATAGAAACTAAATTTTTTTAATTTCAAATGGCTATAAATAGTTTAAAATTAGTGATCATTTTAACAAACTCAAGATAGATGATTTAACTTTAAGTAGTCGTGGAATATTTCAAATTCTCTAAAATAATATTTTTGAATAATAACAATAAAATTGTATACGTTTGAACATCTAATATCGTACAATCTTAACTTCAAAAAAGTTTTTTATCATAAACTTTTCATTTTGAGTAAAAAGATGTTTATAAGAAATCTTCTCTCGCATTTTTAAACCTATAATTTTTTAATTAAAATATAATTAGCATTACCCAATGTATTATCTTTTTGTATTGATTTGAACCAAGAAAACTTATATTTAAGTCACTATGCTGTGCTTACAATATTTTGTACTAAAAACAAAAATGTATCACATATAGGTACATAAAAAAGTCCAAAACTTTCAAATATCGCAAAAATAAATTACTTTAAAAATTATATTTGGTAGAAAATTCAAGTCTATAGGTATAGTTTCCAGTTACCTAATTTTTAAATTAAAACAATTCTAACTTAACAAAAAATAAATACTGAATCGGAAATTGATGCTGCGTATTTTTTACTAATTTTGTTTTTTCTTTTAAAAGTATTAAAAGTTCTTTTATTGATCTCTTCAGACTCTCTCAAAGTCTCTAAAGAAGAAATTTGCTACCAATTACCACCCTCAAGTTAAAAAACCAACGTATTTGTGATAAAAATATTGTAATACAAAATTTTAAATAAATATCTAAAAACACAACATCCTTATAGTTTATTTACCACATTTATCATACTAGCTGGTTTGTTTCCGTAGTTTCATAAAATAAAATGTATATTATTTATATAATAATTATAATATGTTTAATGTTTGTAATATCCAATACGTATTCACATTCCAGCACGTAATTTACTAAGTAGTCATTCAATTTTAGCTTATTAAATAGGTACTGGTAATATGATATCACTGATATATAAGAAAATTAGTTGATAAAGTCTAAGTTTCATAGAAGCTTGACGTTAAATTGTTTTTAGAATATTAAGTACACAATATAACTGCGAGTATAATATATATAATCAAACAAAATAAATATGAGTTAGCAAAATATATAAACATTTTTATTAGATTTTTAATTATTTTTTACATTAGCAAAGTACCTATGTGTTAATTTTTATTTTTCCACCACATATTTACTAAGTATAAATATTTGGATGATATTTGATTAGGTAGGTACCTACTGATTATAGAGCAATCAATTAAACACATTATACTAATATATTATTTACAGATATCCGTATCAAGTTTGATATAGCGTAGCCACGTAAGAATATAAATAAATGCTTTTAATTATATAATAGTTTAATAAGAATTTTATACTTAAATAAATTAAAATAACTGTATTATTTTGCAGATCTACAGTTCAGTGACAGAAATGTAACAATAAGGACGGAAATGTCTTATCAATATTTGAACTAGTGCACAGGCTGAAAATAAAGAACATAATATTCATCATAAAGCTACGTATATTTTCTACGCTTATAATAATTTATAATATGCATGTATATTAATGTAATTGTAACAAACTCAAATCGTGCTTTTTAAGTTTTAGCATACACTCACAAACACACATTTTATTCACAATACGTTGTCAAATGACCAATGAAGTATTTAGAGTTTGAAAAATATGTTTTGCATATTTGATATTATTGAAATTAATCGATTATATACTTTATAATTAATAAATAAGTTAGTGTTCTTATGCCTATTTTTAATAATCCTGTATTATATCTATAGGTAATACTTGGTGTCCAAATAATAATAAAATTTTAACTCCCGTTATAAAACGAACTGCGATGATAAAAACCTTATAAATATTCGATATTATATTATACACTTATTTCGTATTAACATTTTCATAAGCAATCATTATTTATTTTTAAAATTTTCTGTTCATCTATAACCAATAAACAATTTTTAATGGTTTAGTAATAAGAATTGCTATGAATTATTTTTGTAGCTATATAATAATAAAATATTATGTGTACACACATATACCTAATTGTTTGATAATTATGTAAATGTATACACAATACTATTATGCATATAATATAGAATGAGTTTATAATTAACATTAATTAGTAATTACCTATTCAAAGACAGGAAGATTGTAAAAATCAGGTTTGATCTTAATACTTACATAAATGACTTTATAAGAGTATAGAATCAATTTAAACTTAAATATTCAAATTTTACTCCGAGGAAGTTTTGTCAGTTTTGTTACTTAAACTTATCATTTTCTCAATTAATTTGTATCTTATTCAATCAGACTTAGACTTAAGTAATTAAGTGTCATTTTATTAATACAACGTGGTCCATGAATTTTACAAGCATTATTATAACTTAAGAGTTATAATTTTATTTCACAAAATTTACCTTAGGTATAATTGTCTATTATATTTTATAGTGTATAGATAGTAATAAATAAATGTATACTGTAGATAAATTTTAGATATAAGGACATAAGGTGGAGTTTTCGAAATAAAATTATAACTAGACTTTTTTATAAAATATATTGGAGTACATATAGGAATGCCTGCATTTAAAATCTGAAGCTGATTGATTCATCCCATAAGTAATATTAGCTTCAATGGTTCTATGGTTGTGTGTACTTCGTATAACTTACTATTGTATTTTACAATAATATTATTGACGCCTGTCACACGCCATCGATTGAAGTAAAATAATAAATTGTTCTTCCAACGTATGCCTACAGTGGGATCAATTTAAAAGCAGCTACCTATGCAATACCAGTGTGTTGCAGAGTATTTCCAGCTACAGCCTTTTTTTCAGTCCATCCGATCGTCGAACAACCAAGACTTAAACTATCAAGAGAGCTATCCGTCGACAGTATAATTTTTAACTACACTGTCATGGAGTTGCTCTCTTTATGGATAAGTCTACTATCATTTATATTTTCAACTGCGTTAGTCTAAAATATGTACAGTTAAGCTACAACTTTAAAAGCTACCATTATTTATTATTGTATAAGTTTTTAGTACCTACTAACAGATCACAGGTGTATATTTTTCAATTTATTGTATCAAAGGCAATTCGTAAAAAAGTTTAGGTATTGGTAAAATTCATAATTTACCAAAAATACAGTGACTTAAAAAAAATTCTATTTGGTTTGTTTTTAAATTCCACATTAGAGTTTGCATTCAATAGATAATAGTTAACTGTTTTCTAATGATAGTACCTATATAAAGGTACTGCAAAAGTGGCACATCGTAGTGGTTAGTATGTATCTTGACGGTCAAATTTTGACCTAACTGTTTTGTATAGTATAACTAGTATGTATTGTAATAAAAATTAATTTAAAAACATTTGTATTTTTTTTTTTTATAAGTGTCGACTTTTAATTATATGATTACAAGAAACAATTATAATATAATTATATACTTTTATAAAAAAATTATTGACTTCATTATTACAATATACTATAATTTAATTTTAGTACAATAAATAAACACCTTATTCGAAATGAAATGAAGTGAATAAAATATTTTAATTGTTGATGAAAAGTACTTTTCCATAAAGTGATGTTATTGATTAATTATTTACGGTGAACTATCTTTTGATGAATTTCTTTAACTAATCGTCCTTAATTTACTAACAATATTTTATGCATTAAATCAAATATTGTCTTTGTGAACATACATTTATTGTTATGAGTGTTGTGACCATCATACATTATTAATTTATATATGTTTTTATATTTATATTATTATGTATAATATTCTTGTGTTAGTAAGCAGGTAAGTTTATATTCCTGCGGGCTGCGAGTTAATGATTTTAATTTTCAACCATAATCTCCCAATCAAGTTTAAATTTGTAAGCACATCCTTCTTACATACTTAGTAGTTATATTTTACATGGTATCATGCATATGTGTATGTAACTATTGATCGAGATTTTTTAACTGTATAATTTAATACTGTTCATTATACTAGTTATTTATAATAAAGAAAAAAGTTTACAATTATAAATTAATATACCGTAGTAATATAATAATGTGTTAAACATATTATGCTGTATATGATATAATATGATTAGAATACCATAATATTATAATTTAGACAATGTACCAATGTCCAAAGGATCAATGATCTACCTATATAATATACAGTACATTTCTAAATTCACGACATGTCGACACAAATAGGTTTAAATTATTATTTTTAATTAGTACTACCTACTCGTTTAACGCCATTGTTGAATAATTAATATACCTATTTTGAGTATTTTAACATGGTATATAGTGCTCACAGTATTCTAATTTACTTTAATTGTATTTGATATTTATACAATGGAGACAATGTAGTATGCACTTAGATACCTATACATACCATATAGGTTAAGTTTTTCCAGAGTATAGAAACAGGTGATAGCGTCAGTGCGTGTATTCCAAAGTCATATAGTCGGGGTTCGTTGGTGTGGAATAATACAATATAAATGAGTGAAATGACACATTTATTGTCGGCAAAATGTTCAACGATGGATTTAGAGGATATACAAATATTACTTATACATAGCCAACAAAATGTTATCGGACTTGTTTATAAAACAAATGATATTTTGAAGTATATAATATTAATGTCGATAAAAATATATGATAGGTAAGTTATATTATATATTATGATATACGTCATATATATTATATATACATACACAAGGTATACAATTTTATTATTTTTGTTTTTTTAACAATGGACCAGTTTTTATTGTTTTTAATTTTGAGAACAAATACTATTTTCACTTTAAATGAGAAAAATTCAAGTTTTTATAATTTTTTTATTATTGATATCCATTTAAAAATCAGTGACGAATTTATGGGAATGGGATTAACCTGACTTATACTTCTCCCTTAACAACCATATATATATGTATATATACTATACATATATATATAACTATTATTATTTAAATGCTGTGTTTTGTTACAAAGGCGCCGAAGAAATACATATTATATAATATATGCCTATAGACAGTAGATTCGAATAAACCGGGAAAAACCTACCTATATAATATACGTAGTAAATAATAATATTAAAAAATAATTAACTTTAGTAAATATAAATAGGTAATAGGTACTTGTAATAATAAGTTATTGATTAGGTAACTAAATATGTTAGGTTTATTATGCTATATTGTTATTATTAAGTTAGTGAAGCTATATATATATATATATATATATTATTTTTAGAGTTGGTGTGGACCGGAAGGTGGGTACTTTCGATAGGTGCTTGTATTTTGTAATACTTAAATATATTTTTTTAATTGAAACATGTGCGTTTATATAGTATTATAAACCATTACACTAATTGAGCGTAAGTACTAGCCTTGACTATAGCTGTAAGCAGTAATATGATATTATAAGCTTATATTAATATTATATTGAATGTGTTATAATAGGATAGTGAATATCGACATTGGTAATGTAATACATCATATAGAAAGATCTTAGAGTATATTGTACATTCAAACTTGGACTACACAGATTATATTATTATTAATTACTTTGTAAACTACTTCTATAATATTAAATCTACAAAATGTTCAATAAAACTTCTTTTTGCTATGTATAATATTCACGGTATACTTAAGCGTCATACGTTGCCAGTGTCATCTGTAACGCGGCGGACAATAGTTACAAATATCGTTTTGTTGTTTTAATTGAATTCAATTATGGATTATCTACCACTGTTTGATTTTATCAGAATAATGACTAATAGTCCTCAAACGATAATTTCAGAAACCATTGATTTGGCGGAATCGAAAATCAAAACTTTTTTCTTTTTTACGTACCTAACCAATAATTTAATTATTGGTAGAACGGATGCACTTTTGAGTTCAAAAATTTAAATGTAGGCTTTTTAATAAAAAAAACTATTTCATCAGTCAATTCCCTCCCCTTTAATATTCTTAAACGTGCCTCTATGCAAAATTAAAATTGAGACATTTTTACTCAAGATTCAAATTGTATAGTAGGTATAGTACGTATTTACAGATACATCGTTGGTTAAGAGTGATAAGATTTGAAAAGTTGTAGTAGGTATGCCAAAATAATATTGTATTATCGCATATTTTTAATAATTTAAGGAGCGTAATAGAAAATTATTTAAAGTAAATTTAATTGGCTTGAAAAAATGTCTGATAAATTATAATATAGGTAAGTACCTATTATATATATTTTTTATTACAAAATAAAATAGTAAAATAGAAATATCTATAAATTAATCAGACTTTAATCAAAATTTACAATCACTCTTAAGAAATGGTAATTATTATTTAATTAGTACTTAAATAATACCTATTACACAATTATTCTGTAATAAATTATATTTATTATACTATTATTAGGAATTATTTTTTATCTATTATAGATTTATAAATTTATAATATATTTCATATTGCTATGGCCAGTTGTTAGTAAACTATAGGTAATAAATGAAAATAATTAGGTATTGCTTAATATTTAATTATAAAATCATTTTAAATCTTACACATTCGAAATTTCGAACACTGTACATTATATTATATTAAAAGGTATAACCAATGTGGCAATGTAACTATATTATATAGTTAAGATTTAAATTTAAAGTCGTACCATATAAATATATAATTTCATAAATTATAAATTTAAAAAAAAGTATTTAAGCAAATGTTTATACCTACCTACCTACATATTTTGATATACAGAATGTTAAAATATAATTTGGCACCTATACATTATTTGGTATAACGTATAAAGTAAATACGCGTCTAAACGTTAAAGCATTATACAAATATAAATTATAGTTATATACCATATTGTTAGTGAGAAATTTTCTTACAGAAAGCAACTAATTCCAACTACAATAATTAAGATGGTGGCATTTAAAGTATAAGAAAATAATTGATATTTGATACTCATAACTCATAAGTAATTGGTATTAATATAAAAAAAATTTAGATAAGTGAGTACCGCTCTGCTGTACATTAAGTGAAGAGTAGGTCACTTTAGCAAGTGTGTTAAATTTGAATTCAATAATATATCATAATCATTGTACCTATATGAAAAATTATTTTGAGCGTAAAAGTTTATCAGCCAATATCACTAATAAGTGATGTATGTCTGTTTGAAATAGCTATTTAAATTTAAGTTTTTTACTTATATAGTTTTTACTATTAAACTTATTTAATTATCAAGAATCTTTTATTAAATTTTCAAAACTTAGATTCTAAAAGAAATTTTTTTATGAATTCGTACCTACAAAATAGATCGCAATTTTTTAAGCTTTTGACGAAATTCATCAAAAATCCAACTTCAAACATATATATAAAATAAAATTGTGACTATGTATTTTTAATTTTTTTCACAAATATAAGAATAAGTTTTGTGGCATCTTGTATTAACTTTTCATAAAATTTTAACCTAGTAAATATTTTTTTATCGACATTCCTAGGAGAAAATTTTTTTTTTAACTTCTTATGCCTATAAATAACTCAAAAAGGGTTAAACAAATTAAAAAATGTAATCGCTTAATGAAAATAACAATATAAATATTTGGTGAATATTTCAAGTTTCTACGATTATCTGTTTTTGAAATTATTTTTGATTTAGTTAATCAATTATAAACAAAATTAAAATAAAATTGAAAATACAGCGAAAATCGCAATAAGTCGCACTAAATTAGATTTTGATTCGTACCTATACCTACTTGCATGAAACGAATTCGAGTTACGACCACGTAAAATATTAAGACTTTAAAATGCTCGTAACTCGTTTGAAAACATCGATAATTATATTGTTACTCACTAGGTACCTTTAAGTCTGATATAGTTCTACAGTAGGTAAATCGACTCTAATATCGGGTAAAGCAGCTAATGGCGTGAAATTGATTTCGCCGAACGCGAATTCGCTATGTTCTACGTTCGTAAGACGGAGACAACCGGACGCGGGTCATGACGTCCTCTTTTAGAATAGGATGTCATTGATAAATAGACGTAATAACGTTTGACGGAGCGGATAATACGCCGAGTACAAAATCGGGTCCAGTCGGTGGGCACGTTATTATTATTATTATTGTAGCTTCAAACGATTCGGTCGACGCCGTTTCTACTCGGCCGCCGCCGACGATCGCACCAATCGGGACGCGTTTCCGTACGACTGCGAGCATACCTTGGTCACGCCGGCCCCGTGCCGACTGCATAGCTTACGTCGCGGTCGCAGGGCGTCGACGGGCGGCGGCCCGTGCTTAGGTATTTGCTATTTGATCGTTTTGATGTGTCTACAATAATAATAATAATAATAATAATAATAATATGTCGTCGCCGCCACCACCCGCCCGACCCCTCCCGTTTGCTCGGATGAGATCATCGGGCCGGGCACTGTGCGTGAAAGAGAAGTGAAAGGGAAAATCGTATTTATTTAATATTATTATCATCGTTGTTCGGCTATATCTATAATAATAATAACGATATTGGTCCATTGCCGTATAGTAATAATAATTGTACAGACACTATAGGCGCACCGTTCCATTATCAATATTATTATTATTATTAGTATTATTATTGCCGTGTAAGTAATAGGTATTCCGCTCTCGATTCAACAGTTGTGATCGGGCTCAGAGCAAACGAATTAACGAGATCGAACCGCCGGGTCTGTCGCACATTAAACTTTATCGAATACTTCGTTTCGAATTTCTCGTTTGGTGAGTACATCGTTAATACTAACTTTGCCCGAAACCCGATTTGATCTTTCGTGTTTGACGTGTTTTATCTACTTTGATATTATATTTATGTGTTTCTTTTTTCGTTTTAATACCATTTTTGTTCACCGTGCAGGTACAATACGCTGTACGTTTTTGCAAACGAGTACATCAAATCAATCGAGTTTTGTGTTCTGTCGCCGTTACGATAGTGGTAGTGTATGTCCATTCATTCGTCTCATTCCACTGTACCTACGGTTGTTATAATATCGTCTTAAAGGGGCCCCACTTTGCTGTTGTGTCGTATTTCTGGCGACGGTTTGAAGATGAACAAAAAGTGTGCTAGATGTGATAAAGTTGTTTATCCCATTGAAGAGCTCAAATGTCTCGACAAGGTACATAATAATTTAATATTTTGTTCTATATACTCAACAACCCACCATTTACAGTTTTTCCACAAAGTCTTGTATACGTTTTAGTGTGCAGACTTAGAAAATATTTTTTATTTTTTTATTTATACTATTAATATTATTAATAGGCTTGGCATAAACAATGTTTCAAATGTCAGTCGTGTGGCATGACACTGAACATGAGAAATTACAAGGGATTCAATAAAGAACCTTACTGTGAAGCGTAAGTACTTAATATATTTTTTTTTATTTATCTTAAGCCATTATTTGTAGACAGCTAATGAAAGTGGGGTTATAATAAAATATTAAAATTGTTAATATAATGCATTATCATAAAATTTGATATTAGATTATCACCAACCTATAGCTAGTTCAAAAGCACCATAAAATACTAAATAGTTAATAATAAATAAATGAAGATTATACTCCAACTAGGTATATAAATGTTAAAATAAGTTATATGTGATAGTTATTCATCTGTGATAACTATTTTGTTTTAATTATTTATTTATTATTATTTTTTTAAAAACAAGTATATTAATCAATAGGATATCACACTATGAATATTTTAACAACAACAGAGTAAATTAAATTATAGAATGAACCTAACATTGTAGATCAGAACATTTTAACCAAAATAACAAGTTTCAAAATTTAGCTTCAGTGAAAAAAAAGTGTATTAATATTTTAATTTAATAATATAAATTGCATAAATTTAATTTTATACAATACCTAGGTATATTGAAGATGCGAGTCACTTATTTAGATACTTAAATATAATATAAATTATAAGAAATATTAAGCATGCATAATAAAGTCTTTAATCTGTTTTCAAAGTAGGATTAAATTTTATTATAAGCATATTATCTGGTTGTATGTTAAATTTATTGTTTACTCTTGACGTTAAGGCTTTAAAGCTGTGTACAAAACTAGACACGATATTTCATTAAAATTAGATCTAAAAGTGTAGTTTAGAAAGAATTAATATATAATATATATATATATAATATATATATATATATATATATATATATATATAACAAAATAAGTACTTTGACTTACACACTTACATATTTATAAGGTTTAAAACAAATAATCAAATAATCAAAGGTTAAACAATTATAAAAAAAACAATATCCTGTTAAATTTATAAATATTTTAAAATTTTTAATTTAATTTAATTTGTAAAATGTTGCTATCAATTAAATTGTTAAACACTAAATCCTTTATTTGATGTTATTATTTGATATTTTTTTATTATTATTTAAATTAGAATAAGTACATACAATGTATTATATATATATTTCAATAATAAATTATTATCAGTTTAACTGGGTATGTGTAGAGACTTTACTTAATGTACTTGTATAGGAAAATTAATTTAAAAGTTTGATAAAAAAAATTGTTTGATAATATAGTGTTCAATACAAATACAATAATACAAATAAGTTTCTGATAAATGTGTTTACTTACAAATTATTTTGTTGTTGTCAAATTTTAGTTTTTAAAAACATTTTTTTTAGCAATATTTTTTATTTAGAATATTATATAAAATATTTAAAATTTAATTTTTTTAGTTTTGATTGCAAAAAAAATTTAAGTATTCTTTTAAGATTTGCGTGTACAATTTTTTAAAATAAATGACAAACTATTGTTTGTTGTTAAAAAAAAAAAAATGAAACATAAAAAGTGGATGATTTTTGAAATAAAGAGAACCTTATATGATTAATATGTATTTATATACTTATTATTTTTTATAGTTCTTATATTTTAAAACTTACTTATTAATTCTTCATCTGTGGTTTTAATAAACTAATTTTTTACCTTTTATAACAAGAATAGAAAAAACACTTAAAGGTATATGATCACGTTATATATTATACAACTACGTCCATGATTGTATAAATAATAGTTACAACTGAAGGCTGTTATTTTTTTAATCATAAATATATCATATTATGCACCAGTACCTTATTCACACTTATCTTATAATGACAGTAATATAATACTACCAATCAATTTTATTTATGGGTTATCTATTATTTGCATATTATGTTTTTATGATTTATATTCATATTGTTTTATGAGTATTTTATAGTGAATATTTAGTCTAGTTAAAATTTTTTAATCGTTGAACTAAATAAACATAATATTACATACGCCATAAACATATAACAATGTCTAAATAAAAAAATACAAATAGTACTTGTATTATATTATTAAGATAATACTAAAGTATTTTTTTTTTATAAGAGGAATCAATTAAAAAGTGAACACAATTAAATGTTTTATTACATTCAAATACTAAAATCTAAGAACTATTTCTTCAAACATAAAAAAAAACTGTAAACTTAAGAAATCAATATAAATAATTTGATACCTAAATATTTTTAATTTATAAATATTTTTCAACGTCTCCTCACATTCTTTTTTTAAACAGTGTTTTTTTGAAATTAGATGTTGTAAAAATATTGTGAAATAATTTATTGCAAAAAGAGGTTAAAAATTATAATTTATAATAGTTTTTTTATAATTGTATTATATTGACTACTAATAGCAGATCCAAAAGTATTTTAAGGGAGGAGGACAACTTTTTAGACCATGAAGATACAATAATGTTCAATATAAAGATAAAAAAAAATCCATTTAATGTTGTTTCATCAACAATCATAAGTTTGTCAATAATACATTAAACTTATTAATATTTATTCATATTTATTTATCAATATTTAGTGCCCACTTATTAAAAATTTAAAAACTACAACATTAAATAAATTCATCAGTTTTTTTCTTAAAAAAAAATGATTTACAGGGAAAAGAGAATTATTCTGTTATACTTATTTCCATTACTATCAACTGTATTTGTTATATATTATTAATTAATAAATTGTAAAACATATTTCAGACATATTCCAAAGGCAAAACATACAACTGTAGCTGAAACACCGGAGTTAAAAAGAATTGCAGAAAATACAAGGTTACAATCAAATGTAAGTAATAAGTATATATATTTTATAAACATAAAAGATTTTTAATTTGAATTATTGGGAAAAGAAATGTTCCACCATTATTTTATGAAAACAATTATTTCATGCCATCTTTATGGATAGATAACTTACAGTAAGTAATTTAAAAGTAGTTTTCTACAATTGTAGTTTAAATGGTATATTGATATGGTTTATTTAGAGTAATTGAGTAATAGTATTATAAAATAATATTATTGAATTACTTAATTTAGTTAAAATAAATACAACATGTATTTTTATTTATTTATTTGAATAGTTAAATACTTAATAAATCTTATTTTTCTTGAGAATTTAGAACTGTTTGATTTATATTTCTATAATAATGTATATAGAAGTATTTATTTTATTTATAATAATATATTTAAAATACTTTATAATCTATAAATGGTATATTGTGTAGGCCCAATATCATGCTGAGTTTGAAAAGACTAAAGGAAAACTAACACAAGTTGCAGATGACCCAGAAACATTGAGAATAAAAGCTAATTCGAAAAACATAAGGTAGTGTAGGTAGTTTTAAGTTATGTATATTGATTATTTTAATCATTCTAATAATTGTATTGTTATTTAGTAATGCAGAGTATCATGGAGATTTTTTGAAAAAAGCAGAGATGGAACAACGTAGACATTTATCGAATGGGAACAATGCAGCAAATAATAATGAACCACTAAGTAATAAAATGAAATATAAGTTATTTAGTTAATTTAAATTATAATACTATTATTTATTCAAATTAAATAGAAAAAAATGTTATTGCAAACACAACAACTCAGAATATTGATCATAACAATACTATTAAACAAAATAAAGTACAGCAAAGTTACAACGGTGGAAACACTAGATATGCGCCTCAAAAAGTTGAAAGTACACAGCATCATACTAGAGTAGAGGAGTCTTCAGCTAAAATTCCTGCATGTTTAAATCGTCAATCGTCTACTTTAATTTATTCATCTGATAGTGGAGATTTAAGTAAGTTGTAATAAATTTAATATTTAAAAATAATATATTATTCAATATCTTACATCATATAGGTACTTATAAAATATTATCATTGATAAGTTGATGTGATATAAGTATTTTAATATTTTATAAAGTATTACCATTATCATGTACCACAATATGTTATTTATTAGTTATAATGTTTTACTTTTGTGCAAGTATTAAAAAAAATGTATAAAAAATTTAAATTATTAACACAATATAATAATTACAGTTAACAGTGCATACAACAATCACATTGGTTCAATAGCTGACTATGATCCTATTAAAAAGCAACCGTCATATGGTGGTGTTAAATATACTAACAATTCTGAAAGTCAAAACTATAACCTCGGGGTGTGTATTTATAATTTTTTTAATCGACACTTTTTATAATAATGAATTAATATATTTTATTTTTAGAGAGTTTACCGAGCCATGTATGATTATGAAGCTCAAGATTTGGATGAAGTTTCATTTACTGATGGAGATTTAATTGTCAATTGTGCTGCTATAGATGATGGTTGGATGACAGGTGTTGTACAGAGAACAGGTGAATCTGGTATGCTACCAGCTAACTATGTTCAACCTGCTGCTATTTAATTCTGATGAATAATTTTGTTACATATTATTTGTTAATGTTTATACTATGGCGAAAACATAATAATTTTATATTAATAGTAACTTGTTTCTACTAATTCCCAAAACTAATTTATATGTATTACTGCAGCTAAAGAAATTAATAGCAACTAACTATGTGATATCATACTTGTTAAACTAAAACTAAATATAAGATCACTTATTATAAATAATTTAAAAAAAACATTCCTAAATAAATATAAAAAAAACCTATTAGGTGAAAGCAACATTCCAGTATTTGAAACTAGTATTGACATATTTTTATTGTATAACTTAAAAGTACATTTTTATATTATTTGCACTAGCAAAGTAATTAACATGAGATTAAAATTATTTTAAATTTATAAATAAGTATAAACTAAATATGTGCTTACTCTTTTTTTTTTTTGTATAAAAATTAATTTATTTTTAGACTTAATAAAAGTAATATTATTTTAATATTGTTATGAAAAATTCAAAAATATATAAGGTATTATCTTAGTAAATTAACTATCTTCCAAGAAATTTATTTAAATGAAAGCTTATTTTAGTTTTACATAAAATATATCTTCAATTTGTATCACATACTGTCAATGAAAAAATAAATATTTTTATTATAATTAAACCTTATTTTGAAATATTACCCTATATAGTATATTATTTATTTTTGGGTAGATGCATACTATTTCTGTTATTCCCATGTTTTTTTTTATATAGTATTATTATTATAATTATTATAAATTAATTCTTCGTAATTGTTAATTTTTTTTATTGTTATTAATTGATTACGATTTTACATAGTATTTTTTCGTTTATTGAACATTATGTTTTTTTTATTTAAAAGCTTATCATAATAAGAACTATACACGATTATATTATACTACATATTTTGATATGAACTATGTTTTTCCAAATATTTATACATATAATTTAAAGTAGATAAGACATTCTTTTTATATAAAATAAAATTTTCATCCATATCACAAATTTAAGTATTTATGTAGATTATAGTTATTAAATTTTGATGTAATCCATACAGAATCTTAAGCTTGTATATTTGTTATATTAGCACAAATTTCTCAATAAAAATAACATCATTATATTTGCTTATGAAACAGAGGTTAGTGATAATGAGTATAACTGGAAATTTAGAAGTATTCACATTAAATAAAGACTTTATTTAAATAGTTGTAAATAATTGTTGTTGAAAACTTATGAAATAAAATACCTTAAATTAATATTTTGTATTAAGCAAACAACATATTAAGCTAAGGATAACACATTTATGTATAATATAATGAAAATCATTTTGATGTAATGATGATTAGCTATTTAGCCACTCACCATTGAACTAATTTCTATTTAAGATATAGGATTTTTGATTTTATTATTATATATTTTTACTCACTAGATAAAAATACCCTAACAGCAAAAAATTAAATTAAGTCATGTAATCATTAAATATTTAAAACAATAAAATATATTTTTGAATAACTTATTCAAGGCATTTTATATATTATATATTTATGTGTCAAATTGTTACAAATAGAATATTTATTTCAACATACTAATGTTATACAAATATCTGTAGCCGTGGTTTCAATTAAATATATTTTAATGTTGATAAATATTTAATTTTTATTGATTACTCTTTTAAAAGTCTGTTATATTGTTATGATTATTAGCTTTTGGTTAATTAAAATAATATATTTATTGCTGGTAGTTGGGTGGAGGGTTGTTGACAGATGAGTTATATCATGGGCATATGTAAGGGGGGTTGTGTGTTCAAACACCCTCCGAAATTAAAGATAAAACAATTTTAAAATAAATATTAGGAATTAAACTTAATGCATATTTAGACCAAAACCCCCTCCTACAATTTTTCCTACCTACGCCCATGAATTATGATTATAATTATAATTATTTACTTTTATTGTCTCTCATCTAACAAAATATACAAAAGCGTATTGATAACAATTTTATTTTATGTTGTAATAAAAAACGTTTTACAAAATATTTAAGATTTGGTTTATTGTCAATTGTTTGCAGAAAATAGTTCATGCGACCACTATTTGCAGTAAAATTATTTGAAATGACAATTGTTCGAAAATATTAAAATAATAGGACTTGATTATCATGTAATATATATTTTTATAATCTATACGTCACTGACGATATTAAATTCTGTATTTTTAACACCTATTTGATTTAATTTGAAATGTTGCTTATTGCCAACAATGCCAACATGTCTTATCAATAACTTATTGTTATCGAATATATATATGGATTATGCAATGACTTATGGATACACAAATCCTACTACTATGGAGTAGTCCATGGTTATGGAGTAGTTATAGGTACTAACGAACACATCTGTCACAAAAATTTAAAAAAATATGTGCAAGTTACAATATAATCTTATACATATTAACTATCTTCGTGGTGATGTCTAGGTACAATTTTCAATAATAAAATTAAATTCGCAAGCTACTATCCTGAGAAATATTTTCGACGAACAATGGATGTATAATTTAATTGCATTTGTTGTTGATATTGCTAGTCTACATTGTACCTTTGTCAAAATAAAATGTTGCACCTTCTATATTATTGCTATGTAGGTAGGTACATTATAAAAATATCGTTTTCCTTTTTGCATATAACATTTATTAAACGTAAAAACACTCATTAGGTACCTATTTTAGAAACCTCTTAACATTTTTGAGAATATTCATTTTAAAATGTTTTAAGTCATTTCGATTTACCAATTACAAAACAAAATATTTGAATAAAAATTATAAATTTTTTAATCATTTTAATTGTTCAAATTTTTTTACTTTGTTAATGACAACATACATTTTTAATGTATTATTCTAAACTAGAATATTTTACTTTGATATATTTATTTTAGAGAAGTAGCTCATGAGCTATAAATGTTTAAAGTTTTGATGAGCGGAGTTGTGCAGAACAACATTTTGTCCTGGACACCCCTAACTACATAGATACTCTGCGTTTCTGTTCATTTCTAACTTAAAATACTTATTAGTTATAATTCAATATCCATTTTAAAAAGTAAAAATTTATTAATTATAACGATAAAAAAATAATAAAAATGTTGTATTTTACGATTTAATAATTGTTTAAATAATAAGTGTATTAATTTAAATGGATCATCCAGGATAAATACCTATACATATCATATACATTAAACGTACCTACCGATACCATTAGATATATATATATAATTTAATAATTGTAGACAACACACTAGACTTAGTTATAGTTATACCAAGCACAGTTTATCATAGGTATGTAGAAATAAAATGATATGATATTTTTCCTTACCGACAACCTGGTTATAACTCATAGAACTGACGATAAAACAAGACTATTCAAGCATGCGTTTATATAGCAGATATGAAGGATTATTATTTATTATTAAGCATTTTTAAAGAAGGTAATTAAAAATACTTATAATTGAAGATCGAATGTAAGATGACGCACGCGTTGGTGTGTATATAGGTACCTTATATATTAAATTATTATAATAAGGTGCATTATAATCATAAAATATGATAAATTGATAACTTGTATACGACTTAGTGCGATATAAATTGTGTAGCTATGGATTTGCAGTATAAATAACAATAGGTTGCAGAAAAAATTGAGAATAACTTTTGAAAACATATGAATTTCTTTAAGAGAAAAGTAATATTTTTAAAAGTATCGAGTCGTATTGATCGTCTTAACGATAAGGCTATACATATAAAAGAATTTCGAGTACTCGTGGTGATTTTGAGATAAATAAATATGTGAGTATGTTCTCAAAAAAAAAAAACAATGGTTTTCAATTTTCATGCAATCTTATGAATACAATTTTATAACTATTACAATTTACAATTCTTGTTCTATGGGATATTTTAAATACATGCTTTGATAATGTATTATGTACTTACATAATATGCAATTTACTCATTATATAGTATTAGAGAGGATTAATTTGCACGTGTGACTTGTTCATGTACTAGTACGACGTACAATTATACATATTTTATGGATGTGATTCAACGAATGGTTCTTGTTTATGTAAACTAGTATACAGTCATATTAAACGAAAATAGCATACATTAAAAATAAACTTTATGGGCCTTCAATCAAAGACGTGTCAGAACACTATTCGACTAATTGATTAATTGGAACAGTGCCGTATTAATGTTTAAAACTCATACTTATGTGGTATAGACATGACCATATGATTCTCATGTTTTCTCTGTCTAACAAACGTAAAATATAACACATCCGCTTTCGACAAAACCTACTTTAAGGTGTTAGTCATAATATTTTAATATAAATTAGGAATTGACTTATTAAAATTTTAAATAAAAACATTATATTATATTGTGTTTGACTTTTGTCGGTTAAATTTTTTTAAAACAATTTTAATAGGTACAGTAATGATCATTTTTATTTTTTAAATAGTATATTAATACATCAAGTCTTTAACATTAATATTTTACGTAGGTGAAAGGTATAATACCTACTTATTCAAGATTAAAAAAAAACCAAAGATCCTTTATATATTTAATAAAGATAAGAAAACATAAAAAATAAGTCTTAAAAATCAACCAAATACTGATAAAATATAATTCATTCTTTTATTTATTATGTACAATTTATACATATTATCATAGGTAATAAATACCGAATACCATTAAGATATGTACGTATTACTCATTTGATCCATAAAAAATGCATCATTAACTTTCAAAAATGATCAAATATTATATTATAATTATTAATTATGTATTGTTTTATTTAGGTGCCTCATTGTATAATATATTTAAATTAAAATCTATTATCTATTATCTATATTAGTACAATAATACCCATCGAAACGCTGAATTTCAACTTCAATTTAAATTATGGTAATAGTAAGTCAAAGATTGTAATAGGATACCCTAAAATGAGTCTGTGCAACACGATATCCTATAAATTAAATAAAATAAAGGTGGAAATAATGTTTCTATGCCAGGTAGTGTAGCTGAGAAGTAGCTGAGGAAAGGTGAAGGGAGAATCATTCGGGCTGCCAGGAGTTCCATATGTGAGCTTCCGGCGGCTAAGCCGGAGATCGCAGAAGTGGGAATTTTAAAAGGGGAGATGAGTAAGTACTACATATATTTGTACTTTGTTTTATAGTATAAAATATACTAGGCGCTCCGCAGTTTGTTATAGGTAGGTACTATTAACTTTCAAGAAAATCGTTTCTAATTGGAAAATATAAATTTTTGTTTGAAATATTATTTTGAGTTCCATATAAAACGACTGTTTAATGATGTTTTTATAATATGAAAGTATATATTGATTTGTTAAATCCTGAAAAGTCATCAATACTTTCTAATACAACATAATATTATATAGCTTTATATAAAAGCCCTTAAATGTTAGATTAGGTATTCAAATGCCGAAATAATAGACGTTCTTACAAAAATTATACAAATATTCCAATGAATAAGTAGACATTTACATTTATATGACTAACATTGAAACATATTTCTATAGATGCATCTATCTATTATATAGTCACTTAAATGTATTATACTTTTACAAAAAAAAAATATATATATTTGAATACTTAATTATATCTATTTAATATTTTTTTCACGAGTACCTATCTATATTCTATTCTTAAAAAATACCTACTCAGTACTCAAATAACATATAGGTATGAGTTTATAATGTATATAAGTAGGACGTTAAGCTAACGTCGTTAACTAATAACTAATGTATAGGTATTTTTTCTTTAGCTTTTCCTAAAATTTAATATTTTGCACCATAAAAAGTACCTACACCTATAAATGACCACTTAATAAATTTTAAATTGACAAAATATGGATCCTTTACATATCATTTAGAGTCTAAATAGTAAATGATCTAAATTTTAGACCTTGAGGACGTGCACACCCCTTAATTTTATTTAGTTTTAATTTTAACCCCCTGTTTATATTAAGCGCGCAATTAAGTATTTTATCATACAGGTACATATTTAGTTGCCATGTAAAATTTTGGAGCCTTCAATGTTTTGTTATATGGTATAATATATAGTAATACAACAAATAATATAATATGTTTAAATCATTTTAAAGACCATGCAAATAATAGTTTGTGACTAAAACGCTTTTTTTTTATCCCTTATCGAATGGAAACAATATCAAATATCAACATTTTCAATTTTCAATTTTTATTATTATACGAATAATTTTTTTTTTATCATTATTAATCTATCAATTGAAAATTAATGTTAAAATGTAACAATTACAAAAAAAACAAATATCCGGAAATATTAAAATATTTAAAATATAAAAATTTTATTGGATTAATCGTATAAACGTATTCTATAGGTTATAAATTATTATAGCTGTCCATCAAGCAAGTTCTGTATTTCCGTCATCACTACCTATATACGTAACTGTGACTCAATACGGTATCTAATCGGTGTTATCAATTTTAACAAATATTTATCATAAGATATGCAAAATACAAATATTTAACCCGATTATCTATAATCTATATTGTAAATTAATTTTTTTTTGTGTTCTAATAATGAAAAAACTTTTAAAATGAAATTGTGACGATTAATGTTCAGAATATTTTACTATAGATTTTTTAGGTTAATAATTTAGATTACTTAGGTATTTACATAGGTACCTACGTAAATATATATATTCCGTAGACCATAAGGAAAATTAGTTATTTTGCAATGAGCCTGAAAAGCAGCGGGCTGTTTAGAAAAATAATAAGTAGTTCGCAAACGGGCTACCCCATCGCAAAGAGCCTTTCGCAAAAAACTAATTTTACGATATGTATATAATATACATAGGTACATAAATTTTATTTTTCGGTTATCACCTTATTGACTCATTCGGTTATGGAGCCATATTCAAATTCAAAATTAATGTAATAAATGAATTTTTTTTTTTTACAATTTTATGATTTTTGTAATAGGTACCTATATCTTTATATTCAATATTCAATAAAAGTGGTAAGAAATAAGAATTAATAATTATAAAATTGTATCTACGCTACTGTACAATATACAGCATCTTATTATTGATCTGTAAACTGGCTGTGATCCATAAGAAGTTTCCGTTGCTCCGTTTAGAACCTAAAGTTTAAATTGTTTAAAACATATAGGTAATATGATATCCTAAAATTTCTATTTAGTAATAAAAATTATTAATGAGTACGAAACAATTTTGATGCCGGTTTTGTTTCCATTTTGTTGTTAACATGACTCTTGTTGGTACCCACTTATAAATAAAACACGGTGTGTGTGTGTATTTATATTTTGATATTCATCCTATATAACAAAAAGTAAAAAAATCATAACCATACCTTTTTTATTATGACAATAATTGAATAATTACATAATATGTATAAAAAATACCTAGTTGACATAAACTAAACATTTAAGTATGTTAATAATGATTAATGTATGCGTAATGTGTAAGTAAGTAATAATAACAACTATTATTAATATTAAATCGTTTGTATTATTCAAATATTAGTAATATTTATAGATTAATATATTTATACTATAGAATCTACCCTTAGCTTTTTTTCGGGAATAATTATTATTAATGTATCATTCGTATATATTTAGTTGTCAGACCTGCGTGTTTTAAATGAAAATAATCGATAAACCACGGTACTTTAACCGTTCTCCTTTCATTGTGTTTCTTAAAAACAGTTTTAGATTCTAAGAAAATATATAGCAAATAATGTATATTGTACATAATGGTTTTATAATGTTGTTTTTATTTTTATTTTTACTGTGGTGTAGTGGTGTAGATTGTGGAGAGTACTTCAAATACAAAACTGTCTGATAGATCTATAACCTAAAAACACCATTGGCATATTTTAATAAAAACAAATCCAGCTTTGTTTGTCAACCATTTTACTAACTTAAAATTAATAAGTACCTAGGGCTAGGATTTTAATGACCTAAAAATCTAAAAAAAAAATGACATAAAAAACCTAGAAATAATGATAAAAAAAAGACTCAATAGGAAAAAATGACATTATAAAATGTTTGTAAACAAATAATTATATTAACAAATTTAAATAATAAATAAATATAATTATAAATTGATGAAAATAACACGTAAGGTCGTAATCGAACATTATTATCGGCTGGTTTAATCCAACGAGTATATTTTATATTATACAAACGATTGGTATTTTGAAATATTAACTAATTTAGAAAATATATTTACAATTTTATTTTAATGTTGTATCATTAGATATTATTTATTAGATTGTATGATTTTATGTGTTGTATCTTTATATGATTTAACAATAATTTATAACGACCATTTAAAAATTTATAAAATTACTACCCAGATTTCAATGAAGTTAAGTTATCTTAAAAAAAGAAAAAGTTCGAAAATTTCAAATGTCTATAAATTATAGCTTAAAATGAGTAAATATTTTTAAATTTTTATTGTGTATAAATCATAATTTATGTAATAATGGAATAATCAAAGTTTCTAAGATTAACAATCGTTTATAATATTAAAAAAACTTAATTAGTGTTATAATAAATAATGATTTTATACGTGAATATCTAAGTTTGTTAAAATCTTAACTTTATACGCTCATAAATAATTGTCGGTATAATTATACTTAACTTATTTTTCATTATTCTAGTAAGGGAAAATTTTAAGAAACTGTTTATTCATTTCTAAACCTTAACAATTAATAATCAAATTTTTATGAATTTTTAACTAAAAAATAATTTACAAAGTTTTGTGATCTTAATTTTCGTAATTAAATCGTAATTTTAAATGCATATATATTATACAACACTAAAAGAATTAAAATATTTTGAAAATTATTTTAAGTTTATAAAATGCTATTACAAATGTTTAGTAAAAAGTTTAAGTTGAAAAAATACACATCATTGTAAAACAAATATATTTAGAACCTAACAGCACACATTATATTTAGCACATTATACTTTTATATATCTTATATATAATATATATTATATACTATGTACATAATGTATCTTTTAAATATAAAACTCAACAAATAATAATAATACAACTAAAATAGGTTAGGTTAGGTTCACCTATTATATTATTTTATTATATTTTTTCAACCAAAGTAAAAAAAAAATATTCCAAATTAATTTTTATACATCATAAAAATATAAAATTGCGCATCACTCAGTATATTCATATTGTATGCTGTAATACTTAGGTACGCAATATAGATTCGATCACATCGACGCCATCGTTGAGTTAAATATAATTAAGAGAACAGCCGAGCAGCATAGAAGTTAAATAATAATTAGAGTAATAAAGTACGAAACGCCATCTTATTCGTTGCAGCCAGCTATTCTCCGGTCCCATCTACATATAATAATAAAAAAAAACGTAAGCACAATAATAATATTATCATGTAAATGCGAACGTTGTTTCCTATTTCCATATCCCAATATACACTGCTGCAGGAATATATATATAAGGATTAATTATGTGCGCAGGTACTGTATAATATATGCAAGTTAATATGTCATACTATATAGATATATAATAGGTACGCTTACTATAGTAGCATATGTTTAATATGTAGGTATAAAAATAAATGAACGACGTCAGAGATAAGTCAATTTATAATTTTGTTCGGCAAAATGTCTTTTCCATTTAAAACACGAATTTAATCTGAAATAGACATTTTTACGTGGGTAGCAGAGCGTAAGTGTCTGTATATAATATATTAACATTATTAGTATACTATATATGTCTGTATGTATAATATGTAGGTACTAGGTATGTATTATACTAAACGACGTGAACAAATATTTTTTTTTTTTCGTTGAAGTGCGTATATTTATATGAGATGGAGGAAACATGTAAGCATATACAAACTAACTCGTTTTATAGATTGACTCGTTTGAGTAAAAATTGCTACATATTAGGTATTAAATATAAAATGAACAATATAGGAATCTTTAATATAAAAATAAGTAAAGTATATAAGTAATTTATAAAAATGTATAACAAGTTTATTAAAAGTTATTATAGAAGGTTTATATCGTTATTTTAATCTCACAATCATTAGATAATGGACAAACTAGTTTAAAAATTAACCAAAATATAAATATTAATGTACTTACTACTTAATTACATTTTTTTTTTTTTACTGAAATAATCAGAAAAAAATACTTAATAGCTTACAAGACATTATTGTTGATAAGGTTATATAATGTTAGTCTTATATGTCTTATTGTCTTATATATTTAATATTCTAATAGGATTAATAGGAGTTATACGTTATAATTAATATTATAGAATGGTTATTATTTTCTATTAAATCTTATATATCTTCTCACAAATATGTTTTTTAAATAGTAATACAAATTTTTCATTCAATTAAGATTTACTACCTAGAATATAGTTTTCGTTTGAAAATAGACTCATGTAAAAATTTTTTTTTTTTGTTTCAAAACCTTTATAATTAATATTAATAATAAACATACCTACTTATATAAATAGGCAATACAATACAATTAAAATATTACGTTATTCAAAAATGACTATTTCACATTACATTTCTAAATTAATTAATATAATATTATTTACGTAGAACCGTATTATTACATATCGTTGGCTTTTTAATTAAAATCCGGAAATAGTTGATGATTGCTTAACGAAGACACTGCTCTAAATGGTCATCAAAAAGTGATGTAGCGACTAGCGGTAACTTGGTATTCAAATTGTATAACTCTCACGAAATAAAATGCCATTTAATACAAACAGGTAAATTTGAATTATATACGCAACTACCTATATTATCTATTAAATGTATCTAACAAGGGAAATCGGTTGTTTTATCGCTCCTGATACACAATAATAATAATAATATACTCGTTAAAAAATCGGTAAATTTGTATTGAATATTTTTTCTTCCTGTCTTTTGAATTGTAGTTTCAAAACGCACACAAGTAAATGTACATTGAAGGAGAGGTCAAAACCGAATAGATATTCCAGAGAACCTTCAAATTTTAGCTTAAGGGCCTATAAATAGAACAAAATCGTATCTCGATGTATGATAACATAATAACAATAATAACATATTATATATTATATATTACATGTAAGAAAAGTAGCCCAACATTCTGTACACGTATGAAAGGTAAATTTCTTTTTCTAAATAAACTACTAAAATATATAAAGTATTAAAACATAAAACATTTTTTCGAGCATCTATATTCTATATAGATTATATTATAGACTACTGTTCTAAAAAGAAATTATGACCTACCTATCTATTTTCAAAAATTTCATTTTTGGAAAGATAACTATTTCAATAAAATTTCTTTGTTGTTTTTCTCCTGGAAAATTTTTTTTTTCTTTCTTGTTGAAAGAATCAAGTGACATTAATGTGGAAGAAATACAGTTATAAAAAATCATGCAGTGTGTTTGAGTCTTTTTTAGAGGAATAAAAGTCCTTAAGCTTATTTATTATCTACTCATTATTAATATTTTAAAAATATAATAAAATTTGCATTTATCCTTTTATATTTTTGAATGTATTTTTTATGAATTTTATTAATTATTCTTACCTTTTTTTTAGTAAATAAAAAAAACCTGTAGATTTCTGTAATATGATCCTACAGTATTAAACGAGATAACAATGTTAATTTATATTTTATTTACTAGTGTTGTAAACTAAATTATTGATTGATAAATAAATTAATATTACTAGATGAAAAATTATACTAATAATAATACAAAACTTTTAAGTTTGCAAACATATAATACTAACACCTGACAATCTTAACCCCTCTTAAGCTTGAAAAATTGTGAAAGAAACTTATAATAATCATAATAAATTATGTTACAGATTACAACAAATTTTTCCAATAAATTTTAAATATACGTCTTAGAGCTGGTGATGTATTAAGGTGAAATACGATAAGTGATAAATTATAAATGATTCAATTACATATAGATAATACTGTAAAAAACAAGTTTTAGACTTAAATGTGTATTTTTCACTAGTCAATGACTTTGTTTACCAAATGGTAAGTGATAACGAATCCCAAACAATTAATCGATTTTATTTTTACTTATCTTTCTTTTTTAAATACCTACATAAAACTGTTTTTATAATAAAAAACAAAATAACTATTTATTATTATATGTTATTACACATAAAATAATAATAATAATAAGTAATAACAATACAAAAAAATTAAAATTGAATTATTTATTATAATAATTTATTTTTTGTTTATAAACTATAGTAGGTACCTAAGTAAATAGTATTTAAAGTGTGACATACTATAACATATGCAATAAGTACTACACGGAATCTGTGAAAATTTATCTATAGCGACTCATGTGAAAATCACCTGTGAAATGTACGTGGTGGCTGGTACGTCGTAATCCTCGAAAAAAAGAGTGTTTATCTTATAGTAGGTATACGTTTCCTTGAACCGAAGCACAGAGGTGATTTAAGGGATCATCCAAGACTTGCTTTGTCGAAATTTCGTCGCACATCAGTTAACGGTATACAGCTAGTTTTTCAAATTCTGTGTGAAAAAAAATGGTGGGGTTTATGTCAGTCTTACGCGATTTCCATCATTTTTTTCACGAACAATTTAAAAGGTCTAGTATATTGTATATAACATAGTAATATTATAGGGTATATTTGCGAACCGTGACACGAAAACAGTTGGATCGAAAATAACAGTAAATTTCGACGAATGGCGATGATGACCAACGCAAAATACTTAGGTACCAGAAATTCCGCAATTAATCCGATTAATTAATTCAAATTTAATTGATTAAATTGATATAATATCTTTAATTTGTTGAACCCTATATTTTGGTACCATATGTATCAAATGGTAACATCACGTGATTTTTTTTTTATAACCAACCGTTGTAATTGATAATTAAATATTTGATAATATTATGATAATTGAAAATGGTAAGGACATATTACTGTCCAGTGTGATGGCTTTATCTACTAGTCCTCAGTATACTGTGCTTACTATGACATTCAAAATACAAAGCACTCTTGGTTTATAGAACGTAATACTATTAGTATTATTATTATTCATCATCGGACACGTACGGAAAATCAAAATATTAAAATTTATCAGCGAAATCCAGGGAAGTTCTATAAACCCGAGTGATTCGATTATCGTGATAAATATTGCTATAAATAACGACGCCGCGCATTGCCGACTAGGTATTGTTTACGGCGTTCGCGGTAAACGGGTAATCACGATATTTTCCGTCTGTTTATTTCGCGGAAGCAGCGGTTGTTTTCTCCGAGTTCCATTCTCAATCGAATAGTTTTCGCATATTTTTTTCGTTTTCACGTCTGAGAATGCATATTATATTGCATAATACATAGTGTGTTGTGGAATGCGACGGAATTCTGTCCACACATTTAAATTTATTAGGTATACCAACTGTTTTCGCGTCACGGTTTTTAAGTGCTTATTATTTAATACCAATATACTATAATATATAATAAAAGGTTTACGCATTACAAAACGTAGAATTATAATGTTGTGCAGTGTTTAAATGAGCCTTGATTGCATTTGGCTAAATGCGTTGCTTCCCTAGAAATACAAGCGGCAGCAAGGTAAGTTTTACTACGTAACTTATACATATTATTCAAAGATTTCTGGTTCATTAAAAATATAAACACATTTTTAATATTTCTGTATACTAGTACATACATTTTGATGATCGTCGTTTGTATTTACATATTATGTTATTTTTTAAATGGGTAAGTTACAAAAATCTAAAGAAAATTAGTAAAATAATAGCGTAAAACATAATAATATGTCGATTTTTTTCTATATAAAACATTATCGCATCATATAAACGAAAAGTAATAATAATACGTATTTAAACTATAATATAAATTAAATTATTTATGCAATTTATACAGTATGATAGTATAATATGCAACTATATTTTTTATAATAATACAATATAGCTTTAGTTTTCAATTGCCGTGCCTGTATTATAGTTCTATTATACATACAATAGCGGTATAATGTATTCTATATTGTGTCGATGGAGTTTACTCTGTTTTGTAGTTATAATAATATCAAACTGACGCTGACCCAAAAACGGATAGATCAACCCCTTCCTATAAAGCTCCCGTACGGGAAATGTCAACGCAGCGAGAGTGTTTTCACTACATAATGTATGTTTACACAGAAAATAATGTTTGTTTTCCACATCCAATAATACGATTTAGGAGAAGTACTGCACTATATACCGACCCTGCGCCTGTCGCACCGACACACCATTGGAAATAAACCACGCCGAACCGTCGACGACGACGATGCGCGACGGCGCGACGCCGCTCCGGCGGCGTGTTTCCTATAATGTTCAAACGAGGGTTTATATCGCGTGTATAATAAATAATAATATTATTTCGGTTGTTATACCGCCGTCACTCATTTCAAAACGTTTCAAATATTAACTTCCGATTACGATTGGTTGCCACTATACAAATACATTATTTTAATATCTTATATGGTATATGTATACTAGTATCTATGTTTATGCATTATATAGGACGTTTCGTTTGTATAATGTTTTAAACAAACACATAATAATGCAGGACTGTATTAGATGTACTTTTAAAAGAATAGAATATTGGCATTGGCATAGGTGTACATTATTTTCTAGATAATTAATAATGATTAATGATCGAATAAACGATAAAAAATTCAAAACACTTTTAAAAACTATGGTCAATAATCATTATTTTATATTTTAAATTTAATGTAAAAATTTATTTATTTATTTTTTTAATATGATAACAAATTAAAATTAAATTACACTTCGTTAATTTTCTAGTATATTTTATCTACATAATATTTATATAAAAAAATTTTGTGAGGAATTAAAAACTGTTTTCTAAATTATTATTGGAACGTTCCACCATTAGGATAAAATAATAATTTTTTGATTTAAAAACCGAAAGTCATGAGGACCCTTGTTTCATTAATATTCGCTTAATCAGGCAGTAAATTTACAATAGACTATAGTGTATGGTATACATAGCAATAAAACGGGAATTATATAAGTAGGAATTACTATCGCTAGGTGAAAGGAGATAAAAAAGGAATAGAAATACGATATTGAACGATATTGAACAATGAACGATTTAAATATAAACCATGTATATTGTAAATAGACAATAGCACATCATTTGTACAGTATTATGCGCAGTTCCTTAACTATAACGTTCATATTTAAATTATTTAATACACCTATGTACGCAATACGTATAATAATATACCTATATTATTATATTATAATATATCTTCGAAAATTTTATTGATATTTATCTTAGGTACTTGTTTTAAGTTAATACACTGCAAGAACAGATATAGTATTACAATACATTTTGTATTTATTACAGTTCAATACATTATAAAAAGTATTATATTTTATAAATCAAACAAGTATACATATATTGTTTATTATTTTATTTATAGTGATTAAGATTTTTACAATCGAATTCTTAGCTAAAACCTATAAATGTAAAATATTTATAGGTTATAGAATATCAACATTTAATTATATATTGTACATTAGAGTAAAACAAGATAGTATAATGGTTATAATATATATGGTTTATATATGGTTTTAACTTTTAATTTTTCGCTCAAAAAAGATTGATTTTTTTTTTGTTTAGTTAGTTCAGTGTCTAATGGTATCTAATAGAATGTTTTATTTCTTTTGTGTCATTAATTTGTAGTGTCCCAGTAGTCAAATTTTCATGTTTCATAGTTGAAAATAACTATTACCTACTTATTTCTTAGTCAAATTATAATTTTTAAGAACTATACACAACTGGTTTTTTACCACTCGATTAATTAGTTTCAGGTTATTTTTTAAACTTATCATACTTTTCTCTTGAACCCTATGTATATACTGCATAAGAATGCAAATTATAATGAGATTTTTTTATTATAATATAAATTAATTGAATGGCACAGATAATAAGATTAAAAAAAATATTGAAGTTCAAAACTTCTTAAGTTAAAATGTTTTGATTTGATAGATTTCATTTCATTAAATATTAAAAAATAAACATTTAAGTAAACAATTTATATTTTTAGAAAATATTTCATAAAATATCTAAATGTTTATATCTTTCTGGGTCACAAAAATAGTGTTGAAAACTCCTTAAATAATTGCTAAGTGCTCAGTGTAATAATAAAAATATTTGTTATCTTATTAAAAATTTATTATGTTTTTTTTTTTTTTTTAAAGGACTAACATTAATTGATTTTTAAGAAACTGCAATAATAAAGTTATAATGTATATTAAAATATGTATTTTGTAATTTAAATACGAAATGTATAGTACTGTAAAATATTTTGCCCACGTGTGATTATACAATTTATAAATGTAATACATAATATAGTGTATGTGTTCCATGCATAAGTTTACTTTATAAGTATATAAATATACAACTCAGACTTTCGAGTACCGACCAACCACCTTCACAGGACCTCTAGGGACGACTAAATACACGTTCATATGTATATATAATATATTATGGCGGTGGCGTCGACGGCGTTATAGTTGACCGAATCAATACTAGGTGTCGCTCCGGAGCATTCGACTTTTAATCAATGAAAGCGAACGGGGCGACCCACAAAAAGTAAAAAAAAAACAAAACAAAACAAAACTGAAACAAGGCGAAAAAAACAGAATGTTCTCTCGGAAAAAAGTATGTTCACATAATACATATCCATTCGTATACTGTCGCGTCAATAATTGTACTGTAATACTACCATTGTTATAGTCGTCGTCGCGAAAAACGAATACCTAATTTATACGTGATAGTTACAATTATTTATAAATGTCTAATTTATCCGAATCTATGTGTTTATATCTGTTTACTTTTTGTCGTTTTCACACGCGTTTTTTAAATAGAAAATTTTGCATGTAGACATATCTACAAGGCACAAGGTGAGTATTTGATCGGTATGATAATACTTACTGCTATGAAATAATAATAATAATAATTTGACGTCATATCGAGCGCCGCTTTTGTATGCAGTTCAAAATCGCGTTGTCACGTCGACATCGTTCATTTAAACATTGTAATATATATTATATTGTACGATCGAACGACTCGCGCGAAATCATCCCGTGTGTTTTATCGTGATTTTCACCGGCAACCGTACCGCGTGTGAAAACGTTTAATAGCGGCGGCGGCGGCTGCGGCGGCGGCTACAACGACGACGACGACGACAACGACGCGACAGGCGAGATCAGAACTCGGCGGCGTCACTCTTTCGCCGACTACACCCTGACAGACTGGCACCGTGTATCATGTCCTCCTTTTGCAACTACGTGAATCATTCTGTTTGGTGAGTATAATGATAAAATTTTTGATTACTCTAAATCTTTAAATATGCATTTGAAAAACAAAAAAAATATGACCCTAATTTTTTTCTATACTTTTGGATTGGGATGTTTTATATTTTTAAATTGTATTTAATATAAATTATTAATATAAGGTTTACTTTTCTTAACAACTGCAATCGGTTTATATAATAGATACGCAGCTGTATTAAAAAATAAAATTGGCTTCATATTTACAGTATTGATATTATTGGCAATGGTCATGAACTCATATGTCATGGCTACAATAGATTACGATTTAAAATCAATTTTTTTTTTTTTTAATCATATTATTATTTAAATTAGTAATAATTTTTAAATATGCATTAAAATTTTTTATAAATTAATTCGCACAAAACTATGTAATGAGTTAATCAAATAGTGAATCTAATAAGTAGGTAATAAACGAAACACAAAAATGTAACAAGTTTGAGATTTAATAACTACGAATAAGAAAATATAATAGTAAGCACATATGTTTGATGTGATGTTTTACATAGAAAATTGTAGTAGTACCAGTTTACTTATAAACTATATATCTATTTTTGTATTGTAGTAAAACTATATATTATATTTTCTAAAAAGATTTATTTTTAATTGAATAGGAAGACAAATTTAACTGACTATATGTATAAAAAATATTTTTATGAAATATAATATACAAAAATAAAATGAAAATATTAAAAATGTCAAACATTTTTTAGTACTTAGTTATACGTATATATGCGTACATTATATTATCATCGTGAGTTTCATTAGACTTTAATCTATTTAAATTTATAAATGTATAAAATTAAAAACCTTTTTTAAAAAAATTGACTTTATAACATCGTCATAAAATTAATTTTCATTTTCAAATCATTATACAGTAGGTAGTAAAAATGAATCATAGACTAGATAAGCATAAATTATCAGGATGTATAGTTAAAGAATTTAATTTTCATACAATTTCACTAACCACCTATCATATCTAATTAGTAATTACCTTTTTACATTTATGAGTTAAGTTTTAAAACAATAGCACCGATGGATACGAAATTAAACATATTTCATATACCTACGTGTTTTACATATTAATAAATAGTACAAAAATAATACATAGTTGTTTTTATTTATAAAATAGCTATAAATAATTAGAAAATATGGTTAAATTTTTAAAACAATACAAAATGTTTCATTTTTATTATTTGTCTGACTTGAAATAGACATTTAACTATAAGTGCCTAGGTGGATAGTGAAATTGCATAAATATTAAATTCTTTGACTTTATGCTTACGACTAATACAATTATAAGTTTTATAAAAATAATAAGACTATAAAATAAAATTATCAAAATTTTTTTAAGATCAATTTGTGTCTAAAATAAATAATGAAATATGATATTCAATATTTAGGTACTCAGTGAAAATTTAACATTAAGACTGTAACCTTTATAGTACTTATAGTACTCGTAATTTCAGCTTCAGTTCTTCAAAATTAAATATTTATACCAATATTAAAATAGTAATTAATTTAATATTGTAATTATTTCAAAACTATTAATAAATATTTTGTATATTCCTAAAAAAATCCTGAAAATATTGGTCTTAGTGTGGCTGTGATTATAGGTATAATCTACAGGGGGGGGGGGGGTAGATGTCACTGACGAAGATATATTTTTACTGAGAGGACGATAAAGTATTTCCGACTAATCGATTTTTTCTCTAAGTTACACTAATGACAGTGATTATATTTTTCTAAAGTATTTCTAATTTATATTTGTCTTCCGATCGAAAATTCACTTAAGAATAAAGTGACAAAAGTACCTTAACATATTGTTTTTCATCAGGGCATTTTCATATTAGTTATAATAAATAAATAGATTGTTTTTCATAAGTAACATATGAATATAAGAATATGTTTTAAAAATAAATAAAAAATTTAATTGAATTCTTCAAAGAATCATTTTCGTAATGAGATTATACATATATTTAAATGTTTAACAACAAATTATTGCTATTATTATAAGTACATTTTTAGAGCATAAAAGCATTTGATTTTTGGGCATAATTTTCATGGTTTTTTTTTTTTAAAGAATTACCTACATCCCCAACCCTAATAAGAATACATACACCATATTAACTTGTTTTGGATTAATAAAAATAGGCAAGTAACCAACCCAATCAAAATTATTGTTTAGTTATTCGTTATTCTCATTATTAAAACATCGTAGGTATGGCAATCTAAATCAGTGGTTCTTAACCTTTTTCGAATGACGGAACACTTAACGTTTTATGAGGTTTTCGCGGAACACAGCCGTAAAATAAAACAGTAATTATATTAATTTTTTAATTGTTTAATATATTAAACAATAAATGTATAGCATAAAACAGTTTGCAAATATGTTAGTAAAACTTCTTATTTATATTATTGTGTTTTGTTTTAAAAGTCAAAATGTTAAGAGAATGAAAATAGAAATACTAAATAAAATTATTTTTACTGATTTTAAAATTTTGTCGGAACACTTATATTAAGTCCACGGAACACCGGTTAAGAACCACTGATCTAAATTTTTAGAGATAAATAATTTTAAGCTTTTTGACAGGTTTTTATACAAATATTTTGTCATATTATGTATAGATGCCTACTAATATAAGTATATTCAAATATTAATTTAATTAATTGTCAGTAAATAATTGAACAAATTTAATATAATTTAATAAATCATTGTTTTATTTTTATTAAGCATGTATTAAATATTATTTATGATACATTCAGTGTATGATTTCAATTTATGCTTTTTAGATTTATAATATTGAGTTTATTTTTCGGTGCCTTTTAAGTCTTAGACGTCTGTTTTTTTATTATTATTAATTTCAATGATTAATCTAAAGATAAAATCTTGATCACACGGCGTCTTACATAGACTATTTAGCTACACCCCTGTCACGCATTATATTCAAGGTATCTCATTGAATGACTGATATATTATTTTAAAACGTTAAAATACCTAACATTAATACATTATGCACAGACGAACACTGTTGTTTGATGACATATGATTTTATTATATTGAAGTAATATTTGTAGTCCAACTAGACATTCGCATACCCAATTAAGCCAAGTAGCTTCACAAGTTTTACACCAAATTAAAAATACACCCGAGCTTATTTTTTGTATTTATTCTTTTATTAATTTGGTTATAATTTTTGTTTATTTATTTTTTAACAAATATATTATAAAACTATAAATGAATACCTATTATATAGTTGACATAAAAATAATTAGATATTTCTTCAAAACATCATACAGAATGGTTTTAGATGAGACATTTTTACTTATAAATGAATATATATATATATATATATGAATTTATTTATATATCTTTATACCAATTTATGATTGTAATATAATTAAGTTATATTATATTATTTACATTATAAATCATAAATATACAATACAGTCAATATTATTTATTACTAGGTATAAATTACATAATATCTTGATAACATTAAAAAATATACATATTTGTATGTATATGTATACAATTTTAAGTAGGCTTAAGTTTCATACACATTTACTACTAAAACCATCAATGTACCATTATTTATAATAAATTATAATTTAAATATAAATTTATATATTTTCTTAAATAATAAATTGTCACCATTATCAATTATTATTATTTTTTGTATTAATTAATTATTAATTATATTCGTATAATATTTTTATATTTCATTTAATTATTTTATAGAATCATAAGTATATGGAATACTATATCTGAGTACTTTATATTTTTCAAATGAGTATATTAATATAATAACTAATTTTGTTGATTGATTATATTATAAAAGCAATTAAAACTTAAGAACAAACGACGTATACTTATGTATAAAATATATATATATATATCTTATAAAATATTCGTACAGTATTTCAAGCCTTGAAATTTAAGGTTAGATGAGATTCCGATGATTGTATTTTGAATTGAATATTGTTTAAAAGGAATATAATAGAATTTAAGTTGAATAAATAAGAAATAAACTTTCTAATTAGTAAACAGTTATTACTTTATTAGTAACAAATATTTTCATTGTAATACTTTTAAATTTATAAATTTTTTAAGTGGATTTATTTAAATTTAATCTTTAAGTAATAAACTTATAAAGACACGTTATATTATCTAAAATATTTTTAACAAAGAATTTTAATGGCTTATATTTATAGAATTTTTGAGCAAATCACATTTTGTATAGGAGTTTTAAAATGTAAATATATTGTATAATATTTTTCGGAAAATGTCTAAATATTTCGTCAATTGTATTTTCAATTTTAATTTAATGGTACATCACATTTGAGTACCAGGTAAATAATAGATTTTTAAATGCATTAAAATTATATAAATTGTAAACAATTTAAATGTAAGTTCCAATCATAATTTATAATATATGTATTTATTAGTACTAATTATTTTATTTAAGCTTAAATATTTGTTCCTATACATTGTCACATTTAAATAAAAAATATTTTTAAAGTAAATAAAAATTGTTCTAGTCTTTCTTGTCTTTTTTCAATTAAGTATTAATAAAATTGAGGATATTTTTAGTTATTTTATTTTAGTGGTAGTTAACTGGCAGAATAAAATAATAAAAGGACATATTAATTTTATTATTATGTATTATATCTTTATTCGTGTAAACTAATTTATAAATGTTTTTTTCCCAACGTTATCTTCATTATGACTCATGACATATGGATATTAGTGATAATTTTATTACATATTACTTAAACATTTAGCCATGTAGGATTAATGTATGGTTTTATAGACTATAGAATATACTGTTATTATACTTTCACTTTTTTTATGTTATATCGGCTTTTAATTATCAATATAAATACCAATTACAGCTATGATTTTTGTTTGTTTAATTTAATGTGAAGTTAAATTTTTTTTACCAATTATTACATGGTCTAATGACAAGTGTGAAAACGTTAATTGATGACCGCTTGCTCATACATCACCTTTTCGTTATTAATCGTATGTTTAGTAACGCTGTGTGTACTTATATTGTTTAAGTACAAATATCATTAGACTGCACTAAATTAATTTGAGATTATTCTATAAAATCTTTACTATGATACATAAGACTGTCATCAGCTATCATAGCGTATTGAAACATTTAAAAATAATTTACCGGTGAATTTAGGAAATAGGAAAGTAGGTATACAAGTAGATAAAAAATAATGATCGGAAAAATTAAATTTTTATGTCTAAATTTTACTATTATTAACTATCTATATTAATCTATATTATATGTATATTCTATATTCTATAATATCCATATAAATGATAGATAGTGATATAATATATACAGTGGTTAAGTGTTGTATTGTTTACTGTAATAGCTTTTAAGGGGTGATATTCAATTAGGATGGATGTATAGATTAATTCATCAAGTTTGCTCATCTCAATTATTTAATTTAAATATAAATGTATTAAAATTCTTGAAATTTTCTTTAGTACTTATGAAGGTATCATGTAGCGATACAAACTTCTGCATTTTTTTTTTAAAATAAGTACCTATATTTCCACAGTAATTTTTTAAATAAGTTTTTTTTTTGAAATACTGTACTTAATTCTAAATTTGAACAAGATTTTTTTAGTTATTGAGATATGCATACTAAAGATAGTAGTCTTTAAAAATTGTTTTACAACAATATAAAATAGATTTAATATTGGATCTAGTTTTTATTATACTTGGAACATTTTTGAAATTATAAATATTGTCGATTTATATTATTTACTAACATTTTCAAATCAACATAGCTTCCATATCATCTAAACCTATAGCTATTATCTAAATACTTAATAATTTATAATGAAAAGTGAGAATTATAATTTGAAATATAGAAGTTTGTATCCTCACAAAACACAAAATACTCCTTAAGCAGAAAAAATCTGAAGAATGTGGAAGTATGGTCTTAAAATATGTTTTAAAATGTTGAACAACTGTATTATTGAAGTACCTAAAATTAGTGACGCTTAGTTGTATAATATTTTGTATTTTTTCAACATTTCAAATTTAATTTATTTTTAGGTATTTTGGCGTACCAATTAATATTGACAAGTGTTTTGTGTAATGGAAAAATGATGCTTGGAGGATGGGGTCGAAGTCCTGGGAGCAGTGGATCCGTTCCGCCGTCAGGACAACGTACCGGTCACCGACTATTGCCATTGCCGTTCAACAGAACAGGAGGCGGCAGTGGAAGCGGCGGAAGCGGTGGCAGAGCAGCCGAAGCTGAAGATGTCATGGGACATTATGGACGAAATAAAGGCGGTGTAAATAAAATACGAACTGGCCTGTATTATTCTCCACCAGGTACATCTTATACCATACTCGAAAAGCCCCCAGCCGCTTCACCACCACCACCGCCTCCTAGAGCAACATATCTAAGGGAGTCGTCAGCTGGCGTATCCGGACCAAATCACCCAGGTAATTATGATTATTTTTTGTTATATATATTTTGAACCTAAATTAAATCAAGAAATAAACTATAATGAATTTAAAACTATGATTTTTTTTTGGTAAACACATTTAGTTTTAGTTAATAATTTCTTATTTTCTTATATTTATTGAATTTAAGTTAAATACGAAATACACTTTACATTAGCCAACATCAAAAAATTTTTGATTGTTTTCAAAATCTATATAACAAAACATATAACCATTTTAGATAAAATAATACGTGAGCTTTGCATGCTTAAAAATACTCGAAGGGAAATAAAGTTAACATGTTTAATTACAATAGATTAGATATTTATTTTAAATTGCATGACAAATATTTTTAAAATTATTTTTATATTTTTAGTTATAGATTTATGATGTTGTAAAAATGTTATAACTTTTAACGATTTATTATTTATTATTTAATGTTTAGACCATGAATCTAACATGTACCGTTGCATGAATATGAAAATACAAATTATGATTTTAGAGTAATTGTTTATGAGTCAATATAATGGTCCAAGTACTTTTTTATTCATTTCTTATTTTCTTATACGTATTATTAAAGATTATATCAGTAATATAAAATATAAATTAGTTAAGATGTTATTACAAAACAATTTATACAAAGTTCATTTTTATATTTAGTTATAATTATGATATTAAATTACTATACATTAAACTAATATAAACTAAAACTACACAATATTAACTGCAGATACTATGAAATATAACCAAATCAGCTAGTTGTCTTACATTTAAACACATTAAAATATTGGAAAACAAATATTATTACTATTCCAGAAGAATACGATTAATACAATTTGTCTTACCGTCAATAATAAAAATATTCTACGAATAATAATTCGATACTAACTATCTAAGTTTTTAATCTTTTAGTTGCTGTAAAGAACTAATAAAAAAAAAAAAATAGTTTAATTAAACGTATTATTATTAATAATAATAATTCATCAAAACTTTAATTGTGAATGATTTTTTTTTATCATTAATAATATGATTGGTTTAATTACACGATCAGGAGAAACGGTACTTCGGTTATATGAGCCTATCTTATGACAGTAATATTAGTATCTCATATTCATTTATCTAATGCGAAGAATATTGTGTTAACTGTTAAGAATGATATAAATGATAAACTATTGACTGACTAATTAAATAAATATAATAATAATGATTGAAATCTATTTTATGTATTTATATACTTATAAATAATGTGATATTTCAATGAAAAATGGAAGTGAAGGCCATGTGAGATTCCCATGTTTTTGGATATTCCACTGATAGGAGCCTAAATTTCTCAAAGTAACATAGAATTTATATTTAGACTAATTTTTAAAGTACTTTCCAGTTGTAACTATATTTTATATTATTTAATATAACTTATACAGCCCTGATCAGAGTTTAAGTAGTATTATTATAATTAAAATGGTATTACATTTTAAAAGTTGTAAGTCCTAACATACATAGCGAGCTAAATTAAAATATCCAATTGAAGTAAATCTAAAATATCAGTACCTATTTAGTAATATACGAGTACATGAAGTATAAATTAACATTTATAGTTCATTGAAATATATTGAATTGTAATTTATTTTAAATTGCTAATAATTATTATATTTTTTATTTAGATTAGTATTTTGTATAATTTATTTAACAAGCGATATATATGAAATTTAAAATAAGTTTTCTATGGACCATAATATAGAATATAACATTTATAATAGATAGATGCATGAAGCATGACTGTTCGCCGTTTGGGTTGTGCACTAATAATAGTAAAAAAAGTTTCTGTAAATAAAATAACAAGTAATAATAATAAATAATCAATTATCTTAGATAATGGTTATATACTTATATAAAGCCAATAAAAATTGTTACTTAATTTATTTTATTGGTGTACGCAGATAAATACATATTATTTATTAGTATTACAATTTACAAGTACAGTAGTAGCCGCTTATTGAACTTATTGTGGGGTGAGAGTATTTGAGTCCATTAATCCAATTAGTCAATTAGGTGAGATAGGCAAGAATAAAAATATATACATTTTAAATATTCATTTTAATATAAAAATTACATTTATATTAATTACTTTTTATTATTATATATGTATAATATATGTTGTTATTTATAAAGAAAAAACATGAATATAATTGATAATGATAAAAACATAATTTTTTAAAAATTCTATTTTGTAATGACTTCGTATCGCATAAAAAATATTTTCAAGAACTCTAATACTTTTTGATGTGATGTGTCGAAGAAAATATAATTTTACTAGTATTAATGTTGCCAAAATATAGGTGAAAAATGGTCTTAAACATTTGAAATACATTCTTAAAATCACATTGACCTTATTAACCATTGAAGTGAGTTCAAAGACAAAATTGTTTTCCAAAGTGTTATAGTATACTTGTAAATCAAGATCCGCTAGTTTGTGTCTAATAGGCGAATGAGTTTATTAACTGTAAGTCTAACAAGAGGAAACTATTGTATAATAAATTAAAATTATATAATTCAATTTTATTGAAGACAAGGTCTAAATTAATTTTCTATTTAATTTGTATATTTTTATAATTTCATATTAGAGTTGACTTTATAAAAATAAATATACAAAATATATATATAATGCTTTATTCATATACATTGTGATTGTTAGTATTGTTATTTACCTAGTTGTTCTGTCCTACAAATGTACGTCACGCGTTTGTTTTGTCACACAGGCACTGGTAGCAATAGTAATCGTTCTAATAATGCCAGTTCACGTGGAAGTTCTGGGAAAAAGAGGCCTATTTCTCCGGAACAAGTTCTTAAAATGTTTGCAGCACCAAATTACAATGCATCTTCTTCGTATCATGTGTCTAGCGCTAAACCACAATCACCTCCACCTCATGGTTCAAACACATCGCAATCGCACAACAACACATCATCCACAATACATAATGATAATCTTACAGTACGTACGATATCGATGTCAAGGCCAAATGCAACATCAGGAAGCCCATCCAATCAAGGATTTGGTATTTGTGTTAAAGGTGGTGCTGACGAATCAAGTAAGTAAAATTAATTTTAACTTGTTTAATTTTCTTTTGAAAATTAATATATCAGAATGTTTATTATCTGTGATAGCTGCTGAAAAGTTGGAATAAATTTAAATTTTAAATTATTTCTGGCAGTTTAAAATATTATACCTACACAAAGTATTTATTCATTTATTTTATTCAAGAAGATGGCCATGAGGCTAATCTTTAGCACTGAAGTTAGTTTCTGATGAAAAATATATCTATGTTATTATGTCAGGAGGGGGATGTATAGTGATGTTTATGTATGAATCTTTTACAAATTATTATTATTTCGAGAATATTTTTGTTGAATATTATAGTATACATATATGCCATTATTGAAACATTTTATGTACTAGATCATTCATCTATTTATACCTATATTGTGTTTGACATCAAAATGTATATGATTCTCAATTTCTAGGTATCAATTTCTTCTATATATTTTGTTCATACTCCACGAAATATCTCCGGATTATTCACACTCATTTCATAAAATATACGGCTGTGTATAGTAATTTCACAAAAATGTGTTACCATAATGAACGCAAATTTTAATGGCTAATATCAGATAGTGCTAGACCAATTTGAATCAAATTTATATGAATAAATTTATTGAGACTTAATAGTGGTTTTTAATTTTCAACCTTTATATTTGTATAAGTATGAATATTGTTTAGGGTCACGAAAATCGAATATTTTTTTTATTTATATAAAATGGTTGCCATTTGTTACAGATTATATTATTATTACAACTATTAAAAACCTAGCATAGTTTTTGGTTTTTTTTTTTTAACAATATATAATCCGTTTCACTCGAAAGCATTTAGATGTTAAGACGTTAAATACTGACTGTCTTATAAATATTATAACAATTCTTAAAATGGTTTTTTAAACTCTTACTTTTTATTGTGTATCTTAACTTTGGGACCGGGAAAATTGTTAAATTTAACAAATGTTATTCCTTTGTTTATTTATTTTCTACTAACTATCTTTATTGTACTTACCAATAAGTTCAAAGTATGATACATTTTCATTGGTTATTAGATAAATCAATCATTGATTTTTAGAGATATCAATGCTGTATTTTTATATGGTTCTAATTTATTTATGAGGTATGTATATGTATACCTATTATTTATTATTAAAATATTTTGTAAATAATATTAAAGTAAAATTGTTTATGCATATCATTCTTCATAATCGACAAATATATAGAATCAAAAATTAGCTACATAGTTTTGTGCAAATTACTAAAAAATATTTTATTAATTGTACATTATATTTGATTTAATTTAAGTAATTTAATAGATATTTAATGATATCATATATTGGATATTGATAAGATGCCATACAATATGTATGGCATACACAATAAAGTTATAAGTTATATCAGAAGATTTTATACTGAAGACTTTGACCAACAGATCATGATTTTTTTAAATTGTATTATCAGGAAATTTCATTTTTTTAAACTTATTGCGTATTATTTTTTTCAAAAATAAACTTTTTTATGCTGCAGATCATTCAACAGTAAAGCATTCAGCTACATTTGATATTTTATCATAATATATTAATATACTATGCTATCTTAATATCTTAATTAATAGTACTTAAGAAATAAATAATTATTATTATAATATGTATTTTATTATGATAGTTGGTCGAATTTCATAATACTAGAATAGTATATTGTATTTTCACGATGTTAATAAATGAATATGTTGTAATAAATAAACTTAATTGTTAGATGTTGGGGTGTATATATCACGGGTAGAAGAAGGAAGTATAGCCGAAAGTGTTGGTCTTAAGCCTGGAGATTCAATTTTAGAAGTAAATGGCAGGCCATTTTCAACTATATCACACGAAGAGGCATTAAAAGTATGATGACTAGAACTGTTGATAAATATTTTACTTCATTCACTTATTTTTTTCTTCAGATTTTTAAAACATATCGTCAAATTACAATGACTGTAAAATGTCCATCGCCACCTCAATCAATACCCACCATGCACAAAAAGGACGACGATGAGAACACTAATCAAGACGATGCGTGGGGATTGACCAGGACGTATTCATGGATTAATCGTAAGGGTCAACCAGTCTCGCCTCCTTTAGAATATGCCAAACCCATTTCTCCATATTCAAAATGGTCCTATACTCGTTCATCCAAAGATAAAATAAGAAAAGTAAGCATAATTTTATAAATTTAAAATTAATTTACATATATTTTTCACAACAATAATGATTTAAGGTCGAATTGGTGATTGAGCCAGGACAAAGTCTTGGTTTGATGATTAGGGGCGGAACTGAGTATAATTTAGGTATTTTTATAACTGGTATCGATAAAGAGTCTGTTGCAGATCGATCTGGACTTATGGTAATGAATCAATTTATTATTTAGATAAAACCATATTGTTCTAACTTATATTTTAAATATTTATTTTTAGATTGGTGATCAAATTTTGGAAGTAAATGGTCAATCTTTTTTGAATTTATCGCATGACGAAGCAGTAAATCAATTAAAATTTCAAAAGCAAATGACACTTACCGTAAGAGACGTAGGTAAAGTTCCTCATTCATGCACAACATACAATCCAGATACAAATTGGAACCATTCCATAGACAAGTAAGACCATTATTATAATATTAATTATATTTTAATTGCAATACTCATATAATGTATAATCTATTATGTAATTTGTGTAGTTTTAAATTTTTTTTATGTATTTTAGGAATAACTTTTATTATACTTCTTCACATAAAAGCTTCAATTTATATTGAATAGATGGCTATTAAAAAGTTTTATTAGACATATTTAATTAGGTAGTTAAAAACAGTTTGTAATACTCGTTAGCTTACATATTTTAACAATAGATATTTCTAACTTTTATATTAGTTTGTAATGAGTTAATATAGTAATTCTTAAATATTGAATAGAAATTTTTATATTCATGTTGATACATATTATATTTTTAACGATGTATACAGATATATAATTTGAATTACATAATAAAACATAATATTATTGAAAAATAATCCTGCCGTTGAATAAATTAACAATGTTTATTTTAAAGATGTTTGATAAAACTAAATTGTTACTGAAATATCTATAGACGTACCTATTATTTCTTTTAAATCAATATAAATATAAACATTAGACAAATGCAAATAATCATACTTAATAAATAAATAAGTTACTTAAATAATTACATAATTCATTTTTTTGGTCATCAGTGGCGGCTTGAACTGTTTGAATCTTTGAACTTTGAAGCAAATCGTATACATTTTTAATATTATTTTTCCATCAACAATTCCCTTTATTATACCAAAATGATTATATAATGATATAAAAGACTAGATTAATTGATTATAATATTTTTCAAGACAGTTGTGGTGTTGAGGTGTTACAATTATACCACTCACCTATATTAGACATGAAACAATTGCTTCAAATTGTTTTATATTCCGCAGCCACTGGTCATTTGTGATATCAGTAGGTATTACACATTTCTTGATGTTAAATGATAAAAATATAAGATTTAAACAATAATAAAAATGACAGCTATATGTCAGAATTAAAAACATTGATTATTTTAAAAAAATAATTGAAAGTAGTTAAATTAAATAATTTTTATCAATGCAAACTTTATAATATGTGTAGTAAAATAAGGCTCATGCCACTAAAAGAATGTGAAGAGTCAAAGTGCTGGTCTTATTATAGATTTTATATAAAATTAATTAAAATTAATAAGACACGTATTATATATTAAATATATAAATAATCAGGTGTTTTATTACATTTAAGTATATCCTACTTACATAATATTTAATAGTTCATCAATAAATAAATTATAAAAATATATTATTTTAATTGTATGAAAGTTACGATTAAAAACACTAAAAAATTATCACCGGACACGTTTTTAAAAACACATTTAAATTGTAATATTAATAAAACTTTTAACTATAAATAATTTAGGTTTAAATATGCTCCAGCACATTAGAAAAGATAATTATTTTATAAATTCACGATCATTATCAATTCGAAAACTGTATGGATTTTTAATTTCATTTCTAGAAAATATCATATTATACATTATTATAAGGTTCGGATTTTTATGTAATAAAAAAGTCAAAAAATTCAAAATATTATATAAATATTTATGTTCTTATTTTTGGCAAAATATGTATTAAAAACGTGAAATATTTAAAAATAATAATTACAAATTCACAAAAAATCGGTATTTTACATTTATTTAATTTATATAATTCCATTTAATTCATCATATCATCTTCATCATTATTTTTTTGAAACAATTGGATATAACATACATTTGGAGATGATCATGGCTACATTAAAAATAGTAATCTCGCGCTAACAGCTTTATCAGTTAGCTATCTCTTTTTTACTACGACTCCGTATATAAATAGAAGCTGATAGTACAACATTTCTAAATTCCAATACAATAATTTTAATACAAATAAAAACTGTATACCTAGGTATGAAAAAGCGAAATATATTAATATTGGTGAAATATTTAAAAATATGTATTTACATTAAAATATGTGAAAATATGTAAACAAAAAAGTCTCATTTTATTCGGGGTGTAATAAAACGTGTTTATTTTAAATCAGAATAGATAAGTTTGCATTCAATAAATTACGTGTTTACATAAAAATCTGCGCCCTATACATGAATAATAAAAAATAAAATTAACTCAAGCAAAATATATCCTAACTTGGCAATATTAATTTTAGTGCAGACGGTGCTTTGAAGTTAGGGACATCTGCTGCATCTCAAATGGTAGAGGAAAAAGCTCGAATTTTGCTGACGAAAAATGAATTTAATACTTTGCGGTATTATTTGGATGAGTATTCGTGTTCTCGAATGTCTATTGACGCATTTATAACTATACTTTTCGAATTGCTCAATACAACTGATAAGGTGAACAAAAATTAATGATTTTCATTATTATAAAAAACACACTTCTATAATAGAAAAATATTATAAATAGATTAATATAACAAAGTGAAATGAAACAATTTAAACACACACAGATATGACTGGTTCATGATTTTAAATTTCAATCGTATTTGTACTACTATATGTGTTTAAATTGGTCTCTACTACACGCGCTGTTGCATAATAAAGTGGTCATGATTGCATTAATAACGGTCTGGTTTTTTAGTTTACGCTGTTGACGGAATTGCGTGAACTAATAGGTCCCTCAGATCGAGACCGTTTTGATCAATTGGTATATAGAAGAGGACGGGAATCCAGAAAAACACACTCCCGAGTAAGAATGTTATTTCAAATTATAATAAGATTAACTTAAAGGGAAAATGCCTATTCTATTGCATACTTATATATTTCAGAAACTTGATGGTTTTAATACAAATATACCTGGAGGTCAAACTAAAGGATTTGATTTTCCTAATGAAAATTCTGGGATGGATATTGGGACTACCGAGTACTCAAATTCAAATTATAGGACTAGGTAATAGTTATTACGTGAAAAATTCTTATACTCTATATTAAGTTGATTGCACCTTTTTTAAAAAGAGTTATTAAATATTATAATTTATTTTATAAAATATGCGAAGCAAATTGTTTTGTGGCTTATGTTAAACGGTTGAACATACCTCTACCAAGTTTCTATAAAAGTATAACATGATTGACGATTGTACCTATTGAAAATGTCTAAAAATTGTGTTTGAGAAGTATTATGATCGATATTTTGATTAAATCAAAAATATTAAACATCACAAGACCATAATATATTTCTTTGATAGAAAATAATATAATGTAGGTACATAGCTCACATAACATAATATAACAATCAAAACGTATTAATGTATTTTAATTTTGAATTAGTTTATTTTTAAAGATCATATTATAGTATTATATCACTTTTGTATTTCATTTTGTATTTGTATAACTAGGTACCTCATTCATGATCATCTTACAATACAGTAGTATTTTTAAATTGAAAATATTTTTTAGACTTCATTATTTTTTATTTACATTTATCTAAAACATTCATGCCATTTACTTTTTATATTTTTAAATTCAAAAGATTTCAGTTTTTTTATTTACAAGATTGAACTCGTGTTAGATTTATTATATTATTGTACAACTATTTTAATACTTTATAAGAAATAACTATTAAAAAACAATTTAGAAAAATTTATTAATAGGTACTACTCGTACATAGGTAACTTTAAAACTAAATAAAACTTGTAGAACCTTTTATTATGCTTATGTTATGCAAAATTCATTTACCCATCATTCTATGTATGTTACATTTACAAATAAATATATTCGTTCATTTTCATGTCTTATAGTAGCTTTTACATCAACGATAAATTATTGTATAGTAATCAATACAAAAACTTATAAGTATTTGAATATCAGTATTTATTTTGTTAAAATATTGTAACTTTGCTATTGTTTCATTTTTAGTAATGATAGAAAATCTGAAGGAAAACATTCTCCAATGAAAACTGACGAACAATCTCATAGAGATATGGAAGTCGAAGAATTTGAATTTAGCCATCAAGTAAGTAACAATATTATGTTTAATGACTACTGTTATAGATTCCTTTGATCCTTATAATTATTTATTTAGGATTACGGTGACTTGGAAACTGAGCTTTTACCAAGAAAATATCATAACGATTTGATTGATGTTGGTTATACGCATCGAAATTCAGGCATTTATGATGAATCTAATATGACTAGGTCATCGGTAAAGTACAAAATCATAAAATTATTAATTTATTAACATTAGAAATTCAATCGTCGATAATTTATATACCTATACATTTCATTAATGTCCGAATGTTAAAATTTTACCCACAGAATAACTTGAATACATAATTTAAATAGTCGCGCAAAATAGTTTTTAACCTTTTAACTTTAAATAAAATTTTAGATTTTGGTGTTACACTGCAATAAAAGTTACATTTTAAATAATAGATAGATATCGTTTATTGTATTTATAGTAATACTAAACCACTTATGAGTCATCTTTCTAAAACCTTTATCATAGGTACCTGGTACATATTATTATAAAGTCAAAGTGATGCATATAATTTAGAATATAGAAATAATTTAACTTTTATGTTTCATACAATATAAGATTAAGATTATAATATCAATCTATTTATTTTGGTTAAAATATACCTATGTTGTTTTAATCTTGAAAACATAGTAGTTTTAATTTAACAGTGCCTTAGAAAATAATTAATGTTTAAAATTTAAAATAAAAGCATGTTATTAGTTTTATAAAATTATATTAACCTAACCTAATCCATGTACCCTATTGTAATATTAATAAAAAAAAGTAGTATTTTCTTCGTTTTCCATCATGGAACCATCAAAACATTCCAACTACAAATAAAAAAATATCACAGGGTTGGGTTTGCGATAAAAAAAATTATTCACTTCTTTAAAAAAAACCCTAAAAATACATTACTTTACTTACGCTATTATAATATATTTAAGTGATGATGTATTTTTTGTTATTACCATAACCCTTAAATTACTATTTATGATTGTCATAAATCTTTTTAATATGCATGGAAAACAAAATTTAATACAAATTTATACACACTTTATGTATTATTTTTAATTATATATTAAAGATAAATTAGTTTGTTTACTTAGAAAATTCTATACTAAAAAATAACAATATTTCATTTAGAACATAACTATTTTTCGATTATCATTTATCATATTATATTATTATACTTGCATATGCATTGATATACTTATTAGTTATTACCTATACTTTATTAGCAAATAACCATATTATAAATATTAAAACTTTTTTAAATTAATAATAATTAATTTTATGAATAGATAGTTTTTAGATTTATTTTGATTAATATATATATATACAGTATTTTCAAGCATAAATTGTTGAGAATTCATTCATGTCTGGTAATTATTCATCATTTATATTCATCAGCTCGTTTAGTATGCCTTCATTAAAAACAAAATATATTAGTGTGTAACTAATATTTTATTAATATAGTATAATAATAAAAAAAAATAGATTAGATATGCACAGTAAAAAAATGTAAATTTTTAAGACAAAAAACATGATTATAATTTGATAGGTAGTTAATTTAAACGATTTAAGTATTTAAAATGTTTAATTAGTACCTATGTTTTAAATAATGTGACTGCGTTAGTTTTGTGATAGTAAGAATGATTTATATGTATTTATATATTTATAATATTATTTATAGTAATAGAAAAGCCTTCCATTAAGGTTTTTTTCTAGATTCTTAAAGGAGCATTGAATGTATTGATTCAAATGGTTTGATTTGAAAATGATATTTTTCTTTCATCGCTTATCAAGGCAGTAAAAAAATGCTTTGATTAACTTTGCGGTAGGTTTTTGATAGTAAATTGGATCTAGATGGTATTTTTCAAAATAATCGTGAAAAATAAACAAAAATTAAGGAAAATTGGGAATTTTTACGAGAAACCATTTTATTAATTCAGAAACGAATTAACTCTCTGTTGTGATATGTGTGTTTCTGTGTTTGATTAACAAAACAAAATAGGCAGTCAAGGATTGTGAAAATGTATGAATTCCTATTCTACGCTAAAACAAACACCATAGAAACTGTTTATTAGAAATATAGAACTTCAACAAATATTAAGTTTCTTCTCTATCAGATGTTATCTCAGAGGAGATCGATTCTAACTCCGAAAGTAATAATGTAATAGGTAGTCGAAATTACGGTTAATGTTTATAATGATACAGGGCCTACTATCTCTCACCGACGAGATCGTAGAGCAAATATGTCTCATTATTTATGAAAGAGACATAAATTTAATATTTACACTTATTCAAATTAAAAGAAATTAAAAAGATACAATAATTCATTCAAACCAATGAAAAGTGTATGATAGTTAGTTGACTTAGGTTTTGAGCACAAAACGGTAAATCAAGTGAATATTTTTTATTGATCCAACAGTAAGTGATGCACATTTACAAATAATTTAAATGTTATGGAGATAAACTGACAAAAGTATGGGATTCGAGTTAAAGATGTAAATGTATTTTTGAAAGACAATTAAAGTGGTGGTAATCAATGAATGCACAGGATATGTCATCTAAATAACATATTTCGACATGACGTAAAATTGACCCATTTTAAATTTTTAAATTATTGTATTGAATAAGTAATGAACTAATGTGAAAATATAAGGTAAGATATTATTGTTATTGAATTTATTAATAATACATTTAATTTAATTTCGAGTTTATAGCTTTTTGATGAAAGTTACATACTAAACGAGTAGGTTCTATAATTTCTGTTACATGTACCTCCTTAATCAATTCAAAACAACCAAATAAAAACACCAAAAAAATTATATTTAAAACTTAGTTTATTAAATTCTTAGTAATAGAATATTGTTACGGCCGCGGCGTATAAAAACTAATAATACCTATGTGAAATAATTTGAAAAAAAGTTGAAAAAATGAAAGTACTTACATAAAAAAAATGTATAGGTACCTAAATTAATAATATTTCTATAAATTATAAAACGTAAAAAATTAACTTGGTATCTATTAATTTTTATCTAAGTGTTGATTGTATTTAATCAAAATAGTATTTACATACAATATAAATGAACTTATATATATATATATATTATATGTATATGTATACTATATATTCTATAGGTAATAGCATAATAAATCTATCAATAACATTTAGTCATATTGATATTTACGTAGGTACTTACACCTTTTAAAAAATATTAATTTTTAGTTTTCATTGTTATCTTTTTATAGTGCATATAAACTCAAGTATATATTTTGGGTAGTTAGTTTATATAAAAAAAAACAAAATTGATTAGCTTTAATTAAGTAAATATTATACAGTATATTGTGTGGAAGTGCACTTGTCAGTACCTTAAGTATCCCTAATTTCCTATCAACATTAAGAACTTACACAAAGTACATATCATTATTTACATCAGTTAGATTCATATTTTATCACTTAAAATTAATGAAAAGTATATTTGACATTCAGTTATATGATAAAAAAAAAGCAATTATTCATAACCCATAGGTATATATTCACACTAACCTACTTTATTAAAATAAAACAGTTGTTATTTTTATAATTTCACTGATTAAATTGGTCTTGAGTAGCACATTCGTTTTTATTTATTGCAGTACAATTTGATAGAAAATATATTTTTAATTAGTATACAAATTCGACAAAAAAAAATATTTGAATAAATTATAAAACATGTAAATTAATTACATACAGTTGTATTGCTACTTAATTATAGGTATTTTTAAAATTTTACGCAAATAACGTTGCTGATGCTTTCAGAGTGGATACTTGGAGGGACTGCGATCCCACTTAGGGGGATGGACCCAAAAATTGAAATCCTGGTACTATGGAAGTTCTCTAGTAAGTTTCAGTTGATGTTTCAGTTCCATTTAGTTTTTGTATGTGAACCAAGTAGTTAGATATGTTTTCTTTAGTTTTGGAACACCGTCTTCTATTTTCATCTTTAACTAGAATTTTACCTTATATTATCTTATTTACTGCTCTGTGTTTATATGTTTTATTTAGTTGATCTATAATTCATTTTAGAGCTTCTAAAGAACCGTAGTTTCAATTTATACTCCTTATCTATCTATACCTAACAAACTTTTCATATTATAATAAACCTTCAAATTCAAATTTCGGCATGTCTTATAATCCTTTAGTGTTTCAGCTACTTAAGACCATATTCCAAAATTACATAGGAAAATCATTTATGTAAATACCCTGTAAGTGCACTTCAGAGTTAAAATACTTAAATTGCTTTTATTAATTTACTCACTTTATCACGAATATATATTTTTCTTAATTATCGATATATTTATTTTGTAATTAATAAAATATGGCTTTTTTAAACTTCATATATTAATTTGGTTTTTATTTTAAATAAGCAGGGTCCGTGAAGTAAGTATTATTTTTCTATAACATAGGTCTACGATAAAAATAATAATACTTATTTTTTATTACAGCCTTTATAAATAGAAGCTCAAATCAAATCCCTACTTTTACGCATCATACCTATTTCAAAAGTTACAAACAATTAAAAATATCATATAAGTAAAAATATATAATTACATAATCCTTTAACGAGCAGAGTAATTTTAAATTAATGATGAATAATTAAGATAACTGTGGCGTGTATAGTAGCCACTTATTTATTAGTGAAAAAAACGTAGATAAATAATTTATAATTTGATTATAGTTAATAATTATTAATAAAGATCTTACAATCTTCCTTAAATGGTGTTAAAATAACTACTACTTTTATAAAATAGCAGTATAAGATTAAATATTTTTTTTGATAAGTAGTATGTTTGATAAAATAGCCAATAAATTTAACAAATTAATTCTTTTAGTCAAGTTTTAAAATTGTCGAAACTTTTTTAGCGATATCGATCAATTAATTCTTACATAATAACATGTATATTTTTATCACTTTTAACCAATTGTATTGTTTTTACATGGGTGTTACACAAAATAAATGTAAAACTATTTTTTTTAAGTGTTCATTTTTATATTTTTAAATTAAATATCTTTAACGAAATAATATGATATATAAATATAACCCTTATGATCTGTAGTTTTAAACGATAAACTATTTACCTATCATAATTATACTATTATATTCATTAGATTATTATAATTTCTTCTAATTTTTATAAACTCAATTTTAGGTTTTTGTAGCGTCTGGATAAAAAAATTTTGAAATTAAAGTATGAAATTAGTATTTATTTCTATATTTATTCTAAGTTAGGTTAGCGGCATCTATTTCAGCTACCATCTGCAGGGCTAGGTTTTAATATTACAATAGTAATTATGAAAACAAAAATTGTATAAACTAGTAGAACAGGTAGAACCTGAGGTATTTAGATAAAAACAGCTTTGCTCATCTACCATCATTTGATAAGTGGCTTCTATAAATGTCACAGTTGAAATTTTATTTGATTTATAAATTAATATCTACCCACTTATAGCAATATCGATAAACACTAGTGGATTATACACCCGCCACTAACATTTAAAGGGTAAAATTGTATATAACCGTAATATCACGTAGTAGGTAGTAAGTAAATAAATAAATTTAATACTTTAAAGTTATTTATTTAGTTTTTAAAATATCAGAATTATTTTCAGTATTCCTTTTGCTTAGTAAACCTTCAAAATTAACAAACATGATAGTGCTTATATTAAGCATGAGTAGTTGTTGCTATAATTGTATAGTCTTACACAAATACTATCAAACTTGATTCATAGATTCATTACTTATTAATTTTTATTCACATTTATACATTTACACATCACATTTTTAGCTATATCATCACTCATCTCATGTCAAAAATATGTATAACCACTAAATACTAAAATATATTAAGTACTTACCTAGAATATGTACAATTATAAAAATATTCTATTCAATCTTAACCAACTAATAATAATAATAATATATTTACCTAGTAATTACTAAAACTTGGCAAAAAACAAATATCCTATAATAAAAAAGAGCGAATGAACTTATATTCCAATATACATAGACTTTTTTATTACTTTATGATAAAATTATAGATAATGTGTATAATTAAACATGGGTATCTTTTAACTCAAAACAATTAAAATAATAATGTATAGATAAATGTAAATACCTTAAATAATAAAGAACTTTTCAAATATTAAGTAATAACACAAATAATCCTCAAACTTAAATGTTTATATTGGAGTGTAACAAAAACATAAAAAAACACCAAGTTGATAAGAAAAATCAAGAACGTAAAAGAAAAAAATTAGTATTGCCAAATTGTTTTAATAATATCATTTTTCAAAGATATTATGATACAACATTTCGCTGTAATAACGGCAACTAAAAATAAAAATCTAAGGAAGACTACCAGTCACCAATAGTGTAATTGTATGTTTTTTGTTTTAATATCGAGCAAACAAAAAGTGGCGTAAAAAAATTAAGTGTGATTGACCCGATGTATAAACATTATGAAGGCTAGTCAATCATATCTTTATAAATTATAATTATTAATGAAACAAAAACATTTTTTAAAGCAATTATCAAACAAACACGGACGATCATATGATGGTAAAAATGAACTACTGGATGAGGATGGAAGCTATCGAAGAGAAAGTGGTTTTATAGAATCATCGTGTTCCAATAATATACAAAACGAATCTCAGGTAATTTTAGTATATATTGTAATTGCTATTACTCAGTTCTCACTGTATAAAATATAAATTATTACGATTTATATAAAACATATTTTATATTATATAATATTTTAAAGATATTTAGACCTAAGACCTTGAACAACTAAAATCTATACAAGCTATGTATTTTTATTATTTTTAAATTGCTATAAGAACAGACTAATAAGTGGAATCTTGTAACATTTTAAAGCTTGTTAACCACTTTTATCAACATTAAAAATAAGAAAAACGGTAGCAAATAGGAGTGGTAGGTGTCAAGTGGGTCACTGTAATGGATGTGTTAAATTTGAATTCAATGGTATATCATTGAATACCTACGAAAAACGATTCTGAGTGAAAACAGTCAAATAATAGCCTATATTAAAAAATATATTTTATATTGTGGTTTTTCGATATTGCTATTAGGCAATATTTCACAGTGACTAGAATAACATAATTTTTTCCGAAAAACAAATTTGAAAATATCGTTGTGTATATAAAATATAATAATACACATAAAAATTTCAAATTTTTACAAATAATATTTTTGTATTACCTACAACAAAAAAAAAACGAAAATATTGTTATTCTTTATTCGAATACTTAATTTTATCCAAATTTGAACTTTTAAATGTTTCAAAAAAATTATAGATATCATTAGATATAATTATAGATATATAAGGTATGATATAATTCATTAAATTGTTTTCGTTAATGTTAACAGAAATATTTTAATAAAAAATATTTTTATTTATTCTATTCCATATCTACTTAGACACAAGTGAACATTACATCAAAAAATAGGCAAGAAGATGTATTGTTATGTAATATACCTAAATATTTAAACAAAATGAAAATTATATTTTCATCCGATTTTAAGAGCTTGTTATAAATACAACGTTAATAATATTTACAAGATAGATTGTTGTTTGAAAATACATAGCTTATATTGAAAAATTGTTTAACCAATGAAAATTATGGTAAACAAAATGAAAATATTATAATTTAAAATATTTCCTTGAATAAAGTATCTTAGAATATTCAATAAAATCTATTGGAAAAACTTAATAATTAGTGTTCTTTATAACAATAATCACATGGTCTGATGGTCTATAAATATTATAAGAAGATTAATATTACTGACATGAGAAATTTAATCAGAGTTTCGATAAGTGTATGAATCTTACTTATGTAGAATTAAATATTCGTTGTTACTTATTAGTTACCTATCATATAAAAATGAATAAAGTACCTATCTAAAAGTATTTACCAAATTACAGATCTACACGCATGATAATAGGTATATAGGTATATATAATATACTATTTCTATTTACCAATTAAATGCACTTATATTACATATTTTTTAATATTCATATTTCCACAGCTATACTTTTAAACTCATTTTAGATTCTGAACGAAGTAATAAATGTATTGATTTTACAATGATGTGTGTTTTTTTTTTGTTGTTTTTGTATCTGTGTACAGCATAACTTAAGGATCTCCAAACTTTTTTATTCAAGGGCCACAAGAAATATCATTGCTCTTAGCGGGCCAAAAGTGTATACATATATTATAACACATACAATTTTTAATTTTTAAATGTTAGATATCTCCTCATATATTTACTATCCTATAGGGGCCGTGGGCTGGTTAAAATTTGTTCGAGAGCCGTATTCGGCCTGCGGGCTGGAATTTGGAGACCCCTGGCATAACTTGTCGAAATAATGTTACAATTTCAATTTTCAGAGGTGGTATCTGACAGCAAAGTGCATATCCTTAGTGCATTATATATTTTCTAAAAGTTTTCAAAAAAAATGACTGAAAAACGGGAATTTTTACACAAATCCAGTTCTCGACAAAATCTATTTTTTTTATATAGCTGTAACTCAAAAACGAATTACTGTAAATATTTGAAATTTTTATCAAATGTTTATATTAATATTATCTATACACAGTCAAATTTTCAAAATATTTCGATTTTTTTTTAACTATTTATAAACCACTAAAATTTTTGATTTTTCTAAGAATTTTTTTTTGAAATGTCGATAAAAAATGTTGGATGACCAAAAAAACTTGAAAATTCAATACAGAGTTCCTTATGAGTTGTTCTTATTTTAGTTGAAAAATAATCAAAAATCATAAGTGACAATTTCATTTTATAAGCGTTTATAGTTCAAATTTTTACGAAATATGTCAAAATCGCAAAAATTTGCAAGTAATTTTGAAGTTGAAAAATCATCAAATTTTTTGTGTTTATATCTAAGAATTTAAAATACAACACTAAGTTTTCCATAAGTTTTTCTTCAAGTAGCTATAAAGAAAACTCAAAGCATCATTATAAGAAAAATTTTAAGTGCGTTTGAATTTTAAATTTTTACGTAATAGCGTAACGATAACGATTCATCCTCAAACGATTTTAAATATTTGTTATAATTCAAAAAGTATAAGTCATAGATACTTGAAAATTTCATCAGTTATTTATATTGGCATTTTCTTTATATGATTTAATTTTCAAAATATTTTGAATTTTTTTGAGCTACTTATAGACAACTTAATTTTTCAATTTTTCTGATAATTTTTTTTTGAAGTGTCGATAAAATTTTTTTGGCGGAGTCAAAATACTTGAAAAAGTAATACAGAGTTCCTCATAAGTTATTCTTATAGTGATTAAAAAATTATAAGAATAGGTACATAGGCACAATTTTTTTTATTAGCATTTGAAGTTCAAATATTGACAACAGTTCAAAATCATGAATATTTGCAAATTATTTTGTAGTTAAAATGTATAAACAATTTTGTATAAGTAGCTAAGAGTTGAAAATTTAATACAAGATTTTCTATAAGTTTGACTTACAGTAATTATAAAAGAACTTGAAAGTAGTCTAATTAAAAACATTTTATCTTCAGTAGTTCAGTTTAAATTTTTACCAAGTCCAAAATTCACTCATAAAACAACGATTTTCTACCAAATAATTTTAGATTTTTGTTATAGTTAAAAATGAATAGCCTTAGAAACTTGAAACATGCACCATTTGTTTAAATTAGCCTTTTCTGTACAAGATTTAATTTTAGGGTATTCATGTCTTTAAAACATAAACCACCTTTTCACAACCCAATTTAAAATATAATATATTTTATTTATTATATCTTAGGCTGACAAATCCTCTTCGTTCAAAATCGTTTTTCGTATGCAACGATGATACCTATCATTAGATTCAAATTTAATACTCCTATAATATATAATAGTGACCCATACAGCACCTAATCTATATAGTAGAGTGGTACTCACTTGACAACGTTTTTCTTAATTTATTATTTTTTTCAATTTTAAGATAATGTTGGATCAACAAGGAATCTTCGAATAATTGTTAAAAAAATCAAACCATTGCTCGGAATTGCAATTGAAGGTGGAATCAATACAAAGCATCTACTTCCTAGGATAATAAATATACATGTAAGTATAATAGGTAACAAGTCTAGAACTAAATACAAATTTTAGATTTGAAAAAAGAGAGGAAGTCAAAATAGATACGTAGTTACGTGGTCTTACAATTCAAATGTTTAGTTTAGTCAGCTAAAAGTAATAAAAATCTGTTTAATCATTAAAAAGTATCAAGTATTTAATTTATGTCAATGTAGGTGGTTATAATTTATTATATTCATTTAAATTTTAACTGATCATAAATATTTAAGTATTGATATTTTAATACTATATTTGAATATTAAATATTTTAAAAATTTCAAGGATAACCTTTATTCGTAGTTTTGGTTTTATGTAAATACTACTAAAAATAAAAAACAACAAAAAATAAGTTATCAATAAAGGTACCTACTAATAATCTGGCATTTATAGGTAAAGATTATTTTTAAAATGTCTGATACAATAATTTATTATTGCTTCCAATTTAAATCAATAAAAAGTATCATTCAGATGAACAAATCTATCGACTATTATAATATATTCTCATTTCTCTCAATTCTCTCATCAATAATTTTCTAGTGGTTATAGTTGCTGTTAATTATGTTAATTATGCTGTTGACATAATGACAAATGTTGTAATATTATTTGTACGTATATAATTATTATTTTTTGTTAACTCTAATTTTATCAGGAACCATCACTTTTTTTATATTTTTTAATCAAATACATATTATTATATAATTATTTAAGTCCCAAATTTTCCCAATTCATTTATAACTTTTATAATTTAGTTAGATTACATTTTCCAGTTGGCCATCAGACCAAAGGCACGGTTATTCATTACAATTATCACGGTATTTACGATTCTTATAATTTGTTGAGTTATTGTTTCCAAGGCCTTTATAATAAAATTTATCAAATAATCATAATAATCATGGTTAAATTATCAGTATTACAACTTATAAAACTGGTATGTTTATCAGTAATTAATTATTTGTAACAATAACAACATGCAGTAATAGGTCAAATATGAATTTAAAATTAGATTATATAGTAACAATTGAGTACCTTATCCATCCTAATATTATTATAAATTATTAAAATAATTTTTGATGGATTTCAGTGAATTAATGATATTAATTATCGTTAACAATATTTTCAATCGGTTCTTAAGTATTTATTATGGCTTTAATATTTGCCTGTATACTATATTATTATTACATATTCGTAGTTATGAAACATGACACATAAATACATTATTTTGAAACTTTCAAATTTTCGAAGTATATAAATTCATTATAAATACACTTTTCATAAGATAATTTGTTAAGTACCTATTTAAGAACATAATATTGTTATTTTAATTATTTTATGGCTAAGGACTAAAACTTAAACGCAAATATATATATATTAGTATATTACAGTGAAGATGTTTTCAATTTTCAAATATTCGGATTTAAATTATTTTCGTTATCTTAATTAATATTATATTACATTTTTGTAAATTAAATTATTGTAACCAAAGTATCAAATTGTAATATAATATTCACTTATACCATTAAATTATAATTTTAGGAAAATGGGGCTGCATACGAAGCTGGTGGTCTTGAAGTCGGCCAATTGATTTTAGAAGTCGACGGTCAAAAAGTAGAAGGTGAGTATACTTACTTTGGTAAATTCCAAGATATATATTATGTGATAAGTGTATAAAATTTAAATAAACAATAAAATTTAGCATCACTATTCACATAAAATGTTTTCATTTATTTTTCAGGAATGCCTCATCAAGAAGTAGCTAGGCTTATCGCAGAATCTTTTGCACAAACTGATAAATCCGAAATCGAGTTTCTTGTAGTTGAAGCAAAGAAATCAAATTTGGAACCAAAACCTACCGCACTAATATTTTTGGAAAGTTAACCGGTTAAAAAAACAACTATTGGTGATATAAATTTCTGTTTATTAAGTACAGCGATGGACTCCAATAACATGACGACTAGGTATTAATAAACTAGTTGGAAACATACAAACGTTTGTTTGAATAAATTTATACGGTTAATTTTATTTATCTATTAAACATTACAAGATGGCATGTTATTGATTCAATTTAAAAAAATAAAATTTCATGTTTAAGTATTTTTACCGAATCATATTATTTTTATTAATTCTCATTTTTATTCTTTAATAATTCATTTTCTATCAATTTCATTACAAATATCTAATTTTATATTACTCTTGTTCAAATTTATATCCAGTAAAACGATAAAATTATAAATTATATTACATCATTTTATTATTATTATTATTTAATAATACCATACAATTATTTTTGAATAACTGGCCTTATAAATTATTATATTTTGTAGTTATATCATAAGATGTACTTACCTACATATTATTAAAACGTACAAACATTATTCATACATATAATACAGCATAGTACACGTCTCTTACAGACCATACTACAGCAGTTAGATGCAGTACACAATAAAACAATATAGTATATTTTAGTTTATTATTTTAAGTACTTTCAGAAAAAACTGTGTGTAACGAGGAATGATATAATGCATTGATTTGTATAATTATTTAATCCGTCATGCGAGGGAACTTAATATAATATATACAATATATACATTATGTATTGATATGTAAAATTAGTAATCGATATAAGTAGCAGTTAAAATAATAGTAATAATAATAATAACTGTGGCCTTAACTTTGATACTCTGAAAAGCCTACAAAACATATTTTTTTTAAAAACGTTATTTACATTAAATTATGAAAAGATAGAACTTTTTGAAATCATGAGTGCAGACACTTGAATCCTCCCCCGAACAGCATTTTATTTAAGAGAAAACACCGTCTCCTATATTCGGTTTCTGTATACAATAGATACGCCGTAGTCATATAGTCAAATCAGGCATTTAACTAGGTAAATGGCTAGGAATATATTCAAAGAATTTGATTTTCATGCAATTTCACTAGGTATCCATCTAACCATTTAGTTAAATGCCTATTTCAAGTAAGCCAAATAATAAAAATAAAACATTTTGTATTATTTTAATAATTAACTATATTTTTTATTAATTATTTATTGTTATTTTATTAAAAAAAAAAACTATATATTATTTATTAATATGTAAAACACGTAAATACCTTTATGAAATATGTTTAATTTCGTGTCCATCGGTAGGTACTATTGTTTTAAAACTTAAAACATAAATATATATACATATATATATATAAAGGTAATTACTAATTAGGTGTTTAATTTCATATACTTATGTGTTTTACTTATTAATAAATAATTTATTGTTTTTTTCTAATATGTATATACATAATAATAATAATTAATTAATAGAAAATATAGTTAAATTTTTAAAATAATACATAATGTTTCATTTTTATTATTTGCCTGACTTGAAATAAGCATTTAGTTAAATGCCTAGTAATTTAATTTAATTTAATTTAACTAAATGTCTAGGTGAATAGTGAAATAGTAAAATAAAAATCAAATTCTTTGGCTATATATTTAGGCATTTAGTAAGATGCCTGATTTAACTATATGCCTACGACAGATATATCTACTATATATAAGTCATAGGTATATTTATAATAGGTATGTGTACATGCCCCTAATATTCTAAGTACTTCAACAACTAACCATGGGTACCTATGTTTATATATATTTTATACTTCCTTTTTACGATGTAATGGCAAGACGGTAACGGTATACTATAATATCCCAACTATGTGGCAAGTAATTTTTTTCTACGAACATAACCGTCGCCTATATTATATTATTATCCTTAATATTTTGATATTTTGCATTATTAAATGGAACTCCATTATGTACGTTCAAATTTCACTCAGATTATTAATTTCATCATATTTAAAATTTAATAACATATTAAACATTTTATTAAATAGTTACATAGAATTATAGAAACACTATAATATTTTATGTACGTGTCGTGTAGGTGTTTATTGCGTTCACTCGCATATTTAATTGTTTTTTTTATCTTTCTCTCTCACTTTCAATTTTTTTTTTTTTTTTAATTGAATTAGGCGACATACATGTAGTCGTGATCATACATTATTGTCATTTTTATCGATTTCAATATTTTTTTGTATACGTATCGCACTATCGCGTATTAGAGTACTAATAATAATATTACAATAGTCCGGTGCTGTGTTATTGTGCCACCCGGGGGAAGATTTTATGGTGCCACTCTTTATTATTATTCATTCATCTACATGACAAAATAATTGAATAATACAAGTACATTGTTGTAAATTAAATTTATTTATTTATAAAGAGCATAATTAACTTGTGCATAATTATTGACGATGAAATAGTATTTATGTTTAGGTACACAATACTATAATATAATACCCGAGCTATGTTTTGAATAAATATTGTAAGATGTGAAAATATTTTTTTTTCTGAACCTAGTGGATTTCATCATTTTAAAAAACATAAAAAGTATTACTAAAATAAAAATTAATTGATCATTTTTCTGCTCACAAAATTTGCAACCTTGATCCTTAGGAAACTTCCTCCCCTATTTAACACGGCACCGTAGTTAACATTCGTCATAGTGAAATTAAACTCAAGACTAAACTTCGAGTGTTATCATTTCGTTTTTTAAACATTATAAGGATTAAGAGCACTGGGGATTTGGCTAATGTATTACAGGCGTATAATTTTATTATAAACCTATAAACTGCAGCAATAGGTATAATAGCTATACATATTATAATTGGCTTCGCCCGTTACATTATTTTAGCTCAATCGGAAAAAAAAATTGATGATAATAAATAATAGGCATACTTAGACCACATAGCTATATAGTATTATTCATTGTGGTATGCCGTAAAACATTAATAACCGCGATATTATATTATTAATATATATATATATATATAGAACTCGACTCGATATTTTATTTTAGATACATAACTATTGTTTTTATTTGTACAAATTAATTAATAAATATTTGTTGTTTGTTGGACATATTATAATTTAAAAATATATTATATCATACACTTGTATATAAATATATATATATATTTATTTATACAGTATTATACGGAGTGTCCAATGATATTCTTGATATTTTCAAGTGACACATTGTGTCTGATATATCTAGGACCCCCTGTTAAATACATGTATATTGTATACATTATACACGCGTACACACGTATATATAAAAATATGCGTGTATGTATGTATTATATGATAGATATATTATATATTTATATATTGATTAAATGTGTATTTTAATTTACGATGACAAGTAATACTTGAGCCTGTATTTTTGGTACGTTGTAAAACACGCACTATATATTATTATATTGCATGTTCATTATTTGTAGTCGTAATTAAATTGTTATTAAAAAATATATATTAATGATAACTGAAAAATGTAGTATTTTTTAAATGTTTTTTATTGTTATGATACTATAATAATATGTATTATCCTTTGTATTCAACCAGTTCATCCTCTTCCGGTTGCCTTTTTTGTGTCTAGGCCATTAACAACTATTGGTTTTATTGAACTATTTAAAGAAAGTTTACTTCTGCAAGACTCCTTAATTATAATGTATGATTGGAGAATTATAAATACCATTTCATACGCCCAAAATATTAATATAAATATAATACAAATTCATAATTTTTATTATAATACCTACACAATTATAATTAATGACCTCGGTTATGACTTATATTTTCGTTTATCAGTTTATTTACGATTATATATTTAATGCGTAATTAAAATTACTATATGACGTATATTACCTATTGTACCTTTCTTTCTCCAATAGATATCTGTTGGAATAATATATAAACCTATACTTGTCCCGCGCATCGCTTTAATTCTTAGCTGGACGCGTATGTCGCGATTTACTTCCAGAGGAAAAAATTATTGAAGAAAATAAGATCATTTGAAAAATATCAATAGTATTAATTTTAGAATAATTATGGCTTTTGTTAATTATTTTACTTAATTAAAGGTAATATAGGTATCTATAATCTTTTTATAATTTATTCATTTATTTATTTTTTTATAATATTATATTTAAAAAAGTTATGTGTCCTGCGGGTTAATATACGGGTGTTTTTTTTTTTTTTTGGTATGGTTACAATTTTTAATACATTTTACATTTTATTATTGCGTACCTATTTGAGTACTATGATTCATTTCTAACACATTATACCTAAATCAGTTTATACTTTCAAATCGTTCAATTCATTTAAATAATTTATAGCATTTGCAATTTTTTTCTTTATTACCGATACTGCAAATATTACATACCTACATAACTGTATGCAATCGAAACATTTTCAAAATTTAACCCTGGATATACATTCTTAATATAATGAGTTACTTTATTAATTTACTAAATTTATCTTTTAAAAACATTGTTTAACTTATACATTTTCTTCTTTGTCAAAAACCATACATTTTCGATACTTTTAGCTGTTATTTAAATTAAAATTAAATATCTTGGACTATTTTGTTGACAAATATCACGTTTAGTTCACCATTACTAATTATAATTAAAACTTTTTTTTCTTTTTTATTTGGTATAAACAATCTATATACAGTTTAGTACAATGAGCTTATGTGATAAAAGTAAAAAAAAAAAACATTACGTGATAGGTATAATTTAAGCAGCCACCCATTAATGGCTCTTGACTTAATGTTTACAATTTTTCTTTTTTATTACATTTTTTTGTTTCTAGTTTAAATTTATCGTATGAAAAAGTTAAACATTAAAGTTTTGTAATCGATCGCGACACCACTTCCTTTTTAACCTTCAGGTAGGATTACCTGGTAATGTGAGGACGGAAAGGTCTTTTATGAGAAGATTAAGATGAGATTGAAGTCGTTTATGGAAACGAGTGTAAAAAATACGTGCTTCCTCTTCTATAGTTCTAATATTGGTAATTAAAACTAATATTTGTTTGATGCGAGGCAGCTGTTCGTATATTTAATATTACCTAATCACTAAACAAGTAGAATCACAATACATTTGAAAAGTTTAATATAAATACTCAATACTCATACATTACATATAAATTATATGATAATTTTAAAAATATACATAAATATTATTTTCAATAATCATATGCGCTCCCAATTTCTAATGAAATACAACTTAAAATACAAGGTTTCATAACAGCATACAAACATTAAAACTACGAATTTTAGAGAAATGTACAACACGAATGGAACGAAACTCTATCTAACAAAAGAAACAAATTTGGTTCGTAAATAAAATAATTGTCAAAAAAAAAAAAAAACAAATTAAATTTTAAATGACGCAAAATAAGTAACAGTGATAATGGACGGCGCAAACAAGTAAGTTACAAAAAAAAATATATCACAGAATATAACAATATGACTGTATGCCAACTCGGGTATCACGATTTCTGGCATATTTATTAAATTTCATACTGATCATGTCACCATGAATGAATTTTAAAAATATATGGGGCGTTCTTGGACGATGATGACGATAGACGACAATAATTTAAAAAAATAATATTACATATACCTATTATCATCATCAATATTATCATAGCAGAATGATGTGGCGATAGAGATGGTCCGTTATTATCACATTTCCAGAGTCGTAACTTAATCAATCGGTAATGCGCATTAACATCAGGTATTATTATTATTAATATTATCATGAATTCATGATTCATTGTTATCGCCGATTTTCGTAATATGTTTTAGAGAAACGTTTTATAATTTCAATTATAATGAAATGTATGATTCAATTAATGCACCAAACGCGAATGGTGCCCTTGATCGGCCTATACGCTTTTCCGACGTCGTTTCGTTTAAATCCGATGTTCTATGCGTTTATTCAAAAGTGATTATCATAACATTAGTATCTTCGAATTGTAATAATAATTATCATAAAATGAAAAGAAAATAGAATGGTCAATGTTCACATTGCAAGATTGATTAGTCAGAGTTAGTTTTTCACATTAATTGTTAGGAACACTTTTACAACAATCACGCCTGTGCACTTCTAGTACTTTTTGTTTCCGTCCACATGAGTAGCAGTGATGTCCACGGAAGAAAAGTTTTTGGCTGCCATAAACGTCATTAGGAGTTTACCAAAAAATGGTGAGTGTTATACAAACAGGCGCTTTTAGATATTAGATTGTATATTATATTCAAGAATGTAAACCAGGCTTTATGGTTATGTTAATATGCTATATGTATTAATGAAAATATTTCAAGGTAGGTACCTATCTATTAATTAATTTAGTATTAGTATTAACCCAGTTTTCAAGTAATTCATAAATCATAGGATAGCTGCCACTGGTAGGCAGGTAATTCCATTAGTTATAAAAGTAAAATTAGAGGCTTGGTCACTCAAACCTTTAATTATAAATGTTATTTAAATATCTAGTTAAAAACATTATTAAACTGTCTGCAATAGCAGCTAGGGTTTTCTTAATATTCTTTTTTCATGGTGGGAGGGATTTAAATATTTACTTAATGCTTTAGATATAGTGCAGCGGCCACGTCAATAAGTTATGTGCATGAAATCTAGAATTTATCGATTTCCCAACGGCCCAATTCGTCTCTGGTTGTATACAAATTTGACCATAGTGATGGGGTTCCAAAAGTAAATTTAATTTATATGCTATAAAATTCAGGAAATGTTTTTGAACTCATTTGATTGGCTTGCATTTCAGATTAAAATTAAGGGCTCCGAAGAATTGGCCTACTCAAAAATAAATCTAACATAGTATCCCTTTAAAATGTAAGAGCCTTTAAAAGATTTAAAGTTACTTAATTCCTTGCTTAATTCAGTTAAGTGGCAAGTAAAAGAAATATAAAATATAACATTTAATAATTTGTAATAATAAATTTAGTAATTGTAGACAATATTATGGTAAAATTATATACATAATATAATAGTGAATATTATCTTATGACATTTTTGTTTTCTTGTTAAAAAAATAGTTTAATTTTTTTATTTATTGTTTGACTATTACATTATACCTATTAAAAATGTATTCAATTCTATTGTTAATTAATTATTTAAGTTAAGAACAGCTTATTGTAATTTCGGTTTATTTACATTCACCTTTGACCAATTGGTAGTATGTAAATTTTTTAATTACTGCTGACTTGTTTAAAATATTTTTATTATTTGATTTAAAGTGAGACACCGTCTATAGCCACTGTAAAAGAATGTTACCTATGGTTGTGTTGTTTCCGTCTTGTAAATTTACGGCATATCAAATTAATATTCATCAGAATTCAATTGTGTGTTCTTAGTGAATTGACTTATTTTTAAATTAGAAGATAAGAACATTATCTGCTCTTGAGCTTCAGCATTTTTCAATATTTTAATTTTTAAGCAAAATATGAATATGTAAAATATTACCAATTAAAAATTATCATGTCTAGCTTAAAGTCTTACACATTAGAAAAATTCACAAAAATGTTCTTACCTTTAACTTTAATAAATAATAATATGTTTATACATTGGTATATTTAAATTTACAATATACAATCGATTCTAATGAACACAAATTTGTTGTGTTATATGTTTATAAATCCAGGGATAACTATGTTCTTATATTTTTTTACTATCAAACAAACACACTGCAAACTTATGTGTAATTATTTGCAACTTTATAAATAAATAGAGTGTAATATAATATTATATAAATATTTTTCCAATATTATCGAGTGAGCTCAATATTGACATTTTTTAGTGGTATAAAATGTTCATTGTATAGCTTACCACTGATACATTAAAATAAAAAAATTCTACCCATTTGTCAGATGTTATGACACATTTAATGTCTTTTCCTTTAAAACTTTGATTCTTGTAAGAGTTAATCATTATTCATTTCATAGTATCATTAAAATAGAATTACTTTATCACAAGTACCTAAAATTACATTATTTAGAGTTTTATAACTTGTGAATAATTATTTTAGTGATTCACAGTTGTTAATGGTTGTTATATGCTCAATACTCATATTATGTTAATTATGATAATGAATTTTGTGTTTTTGATGTTGACATTAAATTATTTGTAAATAAATGTATTGATAATACATTTATTAGAGTTGTTGTTTCATATTTTTTCTTTTGAGATAATAATGTTTATTTTATTTATGATTTGTGACCATAGATTGCAACATTGTTACTTTAATATTTCCATCCCATTTTTATGCTACTTTTAAATTACTTTTTTTTTTAAAAATTCTAGTTAATCTATATTAATTTTTAACATCTTTGCTTTAATAAATATTAAGTGCAACTTAATTGGTCAATATTTGTTTCGCACTGTCAAATATTTATTTGAGCGATTTTCATAACTACTTTGGTATAATCTACATTATTAACATTAAATGATAACAAACCATTTTTTTTTCAGGTACATACCAACCATCCAAGGATCTCCTACTTCGTTTTTATGCATATTTCAAGCAAGCAACAATAGGACCAAACAATCAGCCCAAACCTAGTTTTTGGGATGTTGTTAATCGAGCAAAATGGCAAGCTTGGTATAATTTAGGAGACATGTCTAAAGAGAATGCAATGCAAAAATATGTCGATGAGTTAAAAAAGGTAGCTATGAAAATTAATTAAATAACTAATATACAAATATGTATCTGTAATACAGTTTACTTAATATTATTGTTCTATTTTAGGTATCTATTGTATATATTATCTAATGATATATTTTATATGTACCATACTTATAATCTATACTATCTTAAATTGTAACCCTGTTTCCATGTACTCATTGCTTTATATTTATTATAGTTAAAAATTATATTAACAACTTAAGGATTTTAACTGTTATTTCTAATAAGTATAATTGACAATTGCATAATATTGTACTGGCTTCACAGAAAATGTGTGTTGTTAACTGTTTGTTTAATTTACTGTGTTATATTTAAATTTGCAGATTGTAGAAACTATGGCTTATACAAATCCTGTGGCCGATTTTGTGTCTAGTTTGGATTCGTTTTATGAATCAGTTTCCATTGATGACTTAGAAATGGTGGTTGGTCCAATTGAACGAGGCAATTTAATAGGTATATTAATTTTATGTTCATTTAAAATTTATGAAAATAGAAAATAATAATGATTGTCAAAGTAGGTTAATACCAAAAATATTAATTTAAATAAGGGAATGCATCATTTATTATATGTTATTGCCACATTATATAATACTGTTTTGATTATCAAATGCTCGAAGTTATCATGATTTCATAATTTTCAGTATAATTAAATATGAGTACTTTATTAAATTTAAAACTTAAAACTAAATATACTGTTTGTTTATATAATATTAGCCAAATTAATCTTTTCAAATATTATAAAACATTATAATTCATTTACTGTAAAACATTAATATACAATTAAATGTCTTATGTAACTTTAAAAATTCTGTCAAAATGTTGACATTTTTGATTGATAAAAATTTAATTTTAGTAATGATTAATGAACCTTTATGATCTTTTAATATTTTTTCTTGTAAAATTGTTATAAGTATTTACTACTAATTGTTTACAGAACGAAATAGTTGCAGCATAGTTTCATCAGTAAATGAACATCAAGATATAGCAGACACAGAAATAGATGAAGAATGTTTTCACGATGTATTAGAAGTAAACAATTTGGTCAGCATCACATAAGTACTTTTTTTTTTTAAGTCAAATACAATTTTACATTATAAACATGATATAATAATCTAAACAAGAGTAACCTGTTGGTTCAAGTCAACAAAACCTAATCCACTTGAATCAATCATTCTCATTCTTAAATATATCATTGTAATACATCTTAAACATAATTGTAGATAAACTTTAATAATTATCAAAGCTTTTATCATTAATAGATATTAAGTCAATACAATTTTAAACTAATTGAATTAATTGTATAAATTAAAAACATAATTTTGTTGATTAAATCATCATACTAATTAATTTTGTTCTGAAAATTTTTACTTTTTTAATGTAAAAATTATTATAATTGTTAACCTATTTTATAAATATTTATTGAATATACTATTCAGAATAATCTATTACTTTTTGTTTTAAAATATGTTCTATTTTTTTTCCATTTAGAAGTTATTTTAGTCGAGACCAATATTAAGACTAACTATTTATTATTACTAACAAGATTTACATTAATACATACCATAAAATATGATAAATTATGTTTTTATGTTTATGTTTATGTTTATGTTTATATGTTTATTGTAATATTTCATAACAGTAAAATTTACACTCTTAAAACATTTTCAGCCAAATTTAATCTAAATATTTTAAGATCTCCAAATAAATTTAGTTCATTATGTTTAATTGAATTTATTTTTAACATGTTTAGTTTTATATGCAGAATAATTTAAATTTTCTTAATGTAAACAACTAAATTAATGAACTCCATTTTTAAATATTTTAACTTTAAAATAAACTGGCAATTCTAATCTTTTTTTTTCAAATTTATTGTATACTATTTAATTGTTTGAAACAAAATATAAATATAGAGTTCAATGCAAATTGATAAAAGTTACCAAAAACCCTTCCATAAATAAGTATTGATCAGTAGATTAGCAGAACATTTTTATAAATTATAGTTAAGATATTAACTAAAATATAAAATATAATTTTCAAATTGGTATTGAACCTCTTATTGATAAAATAGTTTTAATTATTAATATATAGGTTAAATATGTACTATTGTATTTGATTTTTTAAATTTAATGTTTATTATTAATTTAATATTTTTATTACATATTGTGTTTATTTTAATTTCTTTAACTTCTAAGTCCTATAATAATTACTAATGAAACATTATTAATTTCAGGCAAATGGAGAACATTTCATCAATGTTCAAAATATTAATCAATATTTAAGTTCCAATGACTATATTGAAAATTTTGAATCCGAAAACTGCATTCCAGTATCTCAACAAAATGGAGATAGTATGGTAGAGTTCAAATGTGCAAATGACTGTTAGTATATTGCATTGAATTATAATTGTATAGTACCACTTATCTTATATTGTTTACTTTTTATAGTTTTAGATGAATTTAAATTACAAATAAGAAATACAGTGTCCTCTATGAAGTATGATCTGGATGTTATAACAAATAGAGTTGTTAAACTAGAACTGAAATTAGATGAGGTAATATAAAAATGCATTGCAATTTTGTATTGTATAATTTAATTCACTTAAACAGTGTTGAGCAATAATTAAAAATTAAAACTTAATTTCAGATAAAAAAAAGAGAACAAAATCATTATCAAGCCCCATACTATAATTTATGCCAGATGGTGATCCTAATTGGATGGCCCATTATTGTTCAGTTAATATTCAATTGGTTCAAAAGGCGAAATAGACAAAAAGCCTTAAACGTAAAAACTATGTGATATTATATTAGAATTGAAATTTATTTTGATTGGTTCATTGTATCAATTTCAGTTTGAAATGATACAATCTTAGCGATACAAACCATTAAATTATTGTTAACATTATGTAGTTGTATGCTCTTAGGTATTAAATAATATATTTTATCTAAAAGCAACAATTTCCTGTGTATAGAAAACATAGAAAATTGTTGACAATTTTACCATATTTTTTTACCAATGTATTAACTTAAGCTACACATATTATATACTTTTAAAAATATTTTTTTTTTAATACACTCATAATCACATTAGATATTTATAGATATTATTTAATTTTTATAAAAATCATAGAACATTTTAATACAACATTATTAGAATACAGATTGGTGAGGTCTTACAACTTTTTTATTTTTTTATTGTTTAACCATATTTTTCTTATTCAAATGTTATGAATCATTTCTAAATAGTTTTTCCTAATTTTTAACTACTTTATTAATATTAAAAAGTATATATCTCATATATTTTTTATTATAATAAAATTATTATTATTTGCTCAATATTGTTTTATAGAAAGCAATAAAATCTAATATTTTTAATTGTTTGAGTTTTATTTATATACAATAATATACAGATAAAATAAATATGTTTTTGATCAGAATAAAGTATAAGGTAAAATTATTTTTATTGAAAAAAGTATCTCCATGAAAATATTTATTTCTAATGTTTAACTATAAAAATGTTTCTATTTAAACAAAAATAATGTATAGGTAAATCTAATAATTATTTTTAAATATTTTTGTTTGTAATTATATAGTATATAAAAAAAGGTAAACCTAATTGTTTAATATGACATACAATATAATATTTAATTAGTTATAAAACATAAGTATATTATATCGTTATTTAATTATACATTTCATTTAAAGCAACATATTCCATAAATATAAAATGTACAATAAATTGAAATAGCATAAAATATACTTTTGTAGGTTCATTGGTTTAATTAATAATTATTTTACTTTTAAACATCACTTTAGTTAATATTATTGTTAAATTTTCAGTTTCTTAGATTATTTTTATTCTTCAAAAAATATGTAGAACTTTTTAGTTATTTTAATCATATAAAAAAAAAATATAATGTATACAAGAAATATTCAATTTCATATTTATTTTATCAACTAACAGCAGTTAAATAATGTATAATAGTTGTACAATATATTGTAATGTATATTTTAAAATACTGATTCATAACTTGTATATTAAAATACAGTTAAATAATTGGAAAATATTAATGTGTATAGTCCGACACAGTTGTGATTTATGTGAACTATAAATAATTTAAATTATCCTTCATAATAACTCAAATTATTTTTATTTTTTTATCAATTATTCTAATATTATACTCAAATATTTTTTTGGTATATAATATGTAATATGTATAATTGTTTAGAATGTAATATGTGATGACTGATCCAACTATTAGAAAAAAAACTATTTTAATAAGTAGTATCAAACTAAGTAAAATTGTTATTATTATTATTTTTTTTTTTTATTCAATATCTTAGAAGATCTTATCATGTTAGTTTTTGTTACGTAGTATGAAATATTTTGTAAAAATGTTCAGATTTTTATTTAACTAATATTTGTGTGTACATCACAAAATTTTATTTTATTTGTAGATGACATTTTAATATTTACATTTAATTTTGTATATTTATTTTTAATTTCATTGTGGCAGTGGTATATATACTTGAATCAAAACCTACCATCAAATTGTTGCAAAAGAAAAATCTACATTGAAAAATATGTGTTTTGCTCAAATTCGAATTTGCAAAAGTAGTATGAAAATGTATTTAAAATTAATAATACAATTTTGCATTATTTAAATGTATTGAAATAATATTTTTTTTTATGTTTATGAAGCAATAATTATTGATAAATGGTGTTTTTGTATCAGCTACTAATTTATATTATTATTATTATTATTATTGTTATGTAATGTATAATGTTAATTATATTTTTTATGGAGACGGTTATGAAATTGGTT